>NC_045639.1:13453182-13753182 GCF_009829145.1 Chiroxiphia lanceolata
GAGAACTTCTTTTGATTTAATGAGACAATAAGCATTTTGGCGAAAGGGTTTTACGGGAGCAACCAACACCCAAGGAGAAGCATTCCACAAAGCACACAACCTACACGACAACCTACAAATTAGTGAAATGCAACCCATCGGTTTTAAGTTACCCACAAGAGGAAGAAAACAGTAAAGGTGGGCTTTTTTGATTGACAGCTCCACTGCAGGTCATGTGCCTTCGGAGCCGCCGTGTTGGCTGCAGACCGTGTGCTTTCCAATCCTGCCATGGCCCCTCCACTGACGCACTCATAGACAAGGTGGTTGATCCAACACAATAATAAGGCAATCTAGTGAGATACCAGTCTAGTCTCTCACATCTGTGCGGAGAGATCCCATCTAATTACTACCAGGGACTTTTGCAGGAAATTCCTGTTTTCCTTGTTAAGACTTGTGTTTCTCAAACTCTCCATGGTTTAACTGGCACGCTACAACTAGGGGCAGTATTTTCAAGGGCTGCACAGGCTTATCCAGATAATTGTAAAGGTAGATTACATTTTGTTATTATCTCTAGGCCTGGTCTGATTGTTTGGTAAGCCTGTTTTTATAAATGCATTTATAACGGACAGTGAAAAGCTTATGGAGTTTGAATGAATTTTTCTTCCCTGTGCAATACTGAAAATTAAGATGTGCTTAATTCATGATGCACTATAACTACGGTATTTTTAATTCCAAGAATGTCACAGCATTTTGGGGTATTCTGTTTGAAACAATTAACATTAGGTGAGATAGTGCTTTATTTTCCCATTTAGGAGGAAATACAAGCACCAGAGCACCGGTACATTTCCCTAACAGACTGGAAGTAAAAACCTCAAAGAGATGATTACTGAGCCATCCTTCTCTTTCTGTGCTGGACATGTTTTCATTCTGCAGAGTCCCTCAAACTGCCATCTCTCTTCACGCTTATTGGCCTCAGATTGGAACTCTAGTGGGGGGTTGGAGGGATGATTCCTCTCCCTCAGGACACTGACATTAGCAACAAGCAGTCAGTCATAAAGGATGCAACCAGAAAGGCAGAGGGAGGAAAATGACAGTAGCACTTCATAAATATTAAAGAAGCTATTCTAAGACAGAAAAAGAAGTATGTGTTGACAATGTCAGAATGGCTTGATACAATCAACTCCTTTTAGAGTAAAGATTATTTTCAACAATTATTAATGTAGTAATTATTCTTTTTTTGTTTATTTGCTTTTTTCTTTTTTGCTCCTTTCTTTCCACAGTGACTCTTCCCTCCCCACCCCCCTCCTTTACTTGAGATTTGCTACACTTGCTCTTCTGTGCTTTTATTCTTGTTATTCATTTGTTATCCAAACTTCTTGCACTCCCTCAGGAGAAAAGAGCATCACCTAGGCATTGCTAGCTTTTATGCCTGCTTTATATTACTTACTTCTACTGAGTCTCCATTTAACACAGACACTTCTTGGGTAAATGCTAATTACTTGTTCCATTATATTTCGAGTTTTATTATATTTGAGACACATCATGTCTGAAGTTAAGTCTCTGCCACCTGATTTCATTAAGTGAAGGAAGCAACCCGTGCATTAACTCAGCTTAGAGTCAATCACATCCATTTGCTGCTTTGTGTAGCCATTTGATTTTGTGTTATTATTTTGTGTCTATTTTGGTTTATGTCAGATTCCCCAGCGAATGAGTTATTTTATTTCTTACATTTCCAGGTTATATGTTTCAAGTAAGTCACCATGATTCTCTCTATATGCAGTTAGCACATCAGCTGCAGCTCTTTGCAATGGGGATACTAATTTTTCAAAGAATGTATTATTGTCATAGAATTCTAAGAGTATAAAATTGAGATGTGACTTCAGTGAGAGCAATCTTAATGTTTTCTTGGTTAATGTAAAGCCAAGTTTAAAGGGGGGAAAATTTACTTTCACTTTACATTTGCAATCCCCACTCATATTCAGTCATTTTAGAATTATCTTGGGTTGTTTAAAAGAAGTAGTAGCTTGTGTTCTTTAGAAATAGCTTTTGACACATTATCTTGCTGGTGAAACCTGTGTACTTAATGAGTGAAAGGGAACCATTTTCCAAAAACCTCAGATATTTTGCGTGGATATTCATCATTATCATTATCACCAGCCATCCTAGTGAACAGCAGGAAAGCTGCATATTAGTCACTGTGAAAGGTGCTAGGTTGAACCATACATCACTGCTACCTTCTAATAGACTTTGAAGCAGGATAGCATAATTTACATTTTTTCGCATTCTGAAAAAGCAGACGGAGGCTCTTTTTCAAGTCCACATGCATTCACCCTGCCAAATAGGCACTGATTCTTTGTCCAGTCATCATGGTAGGTATAAGAGAACCTTTAGGTAAAGGAACATCATGTCCTTGCTAGCACATGGGAGTCAGCAGTTGGGGTTTGTGCTTTCTACCTGCTGGAGCATTTAGCAGTCCCACTGGAGGACCTGATGAGACTGTTTAGCAGCACTGCAATACAGTGAAGGAGCTCAGTGGCATCCTACCCATGCTTCAACATGCTTCTGTTTGAAACCCATAGATGTTGTAGACCTAGTGCCTGAAACCTCCTAGGCCTAGTAGCTCTGCCAACCTGTGCAGCACTAAGACTGTAATTTTTCTTTGCTATTTCTGCTGTAGTAGTTGGCAATTGGTACAACACAGGAGTCAGTACAAATACCAAAACAGATAATAAAGGTCTTTGTAAGAATGTCCAGATAGAGACTCCCCTCAGTAAGGTGCTCCTTCTGAGTGCATGTGTGTACTGCTCACTAGTCTGTTCACATATAGATCCAAATCAGAGGATATATTCTTAGTTATGTGGGGGGAAAACAGTAGAATTCCACAAGTCCCTGAATCAGCAGGACTGTAAAGTTTATGGGCAGTCACAGCAACCTAGTTTCTGGTGTTCTTTGCCTTCTTAAATAGACATATAAATGTGTCATCACCTGCAGCATATTAAATGCAAAAATTTTTCTCCATTCAAGTAAAGCACTTTAAAGGTTTTGCTATATCAGGCCCTAGCACCCAAGTAGGTCTCGGTTCAAATCTACATTTCTCTCCTTGATTCTTGATGCCATTATATCCAGATATTATCTGAGTGGGATTTTGTAGTAGTCATAGGTAAGAAATTTCAAATTAAACTTGGAAGAGTTTGATGCTCACAAAAAAAAAAAAAAATTCAAATAATCTATCATCCCTTTGCTAATTTCAATAAGTTTTCTTGCCTATAATTCAGGTAGATAGCCACAAAAGGTGCAAGTGATAGGCTCAATGGAGATAAAATAGTTAATATTTGTCATCCTAAGTCTTGATGTCAAATGAGCAGATAATATGTATTCTTGACTAATATGGGGCTTATAAAAAGATTTATAAGAACATTTCAAACTATCCAACATTGCTATAACACCATTACAGATACAGATACAGATACAAGCTCCAATACTGTTGCACCTTACCATACTGATTTTATAATCTGGATAAAGGATACTAAAGTCTTGATCACCAATTGGAGAATTAAAACAGGTGATTATCCTTTGGTTAATGGGCACAGTAGCCTTATCATCATTGTTCTAAATTTATTGTTACTGCAGTAATACCATAAGACTCTTCAGTATTGTGGATGGAGCTCAGTGAATGATCAACATCTGGTTATTCCAGTCTTTTGCTTGACACCTTCTCTGCATAGGAATTAGCAGGACTAGGAGCCCTCTACCTGGTTCACTCCTTCTGCAACTGTGTAGGTCAAGTCACATCTGTCTTTCATGCAGACTTACTAGGCTTTGTTTTCTTCTTTGTGGAAAATGTATTAAAAGAAAAAAAAACAACAAACCAACAAACAACAGGTTTTTTTTAAAAAGTTCATGTTTTGATTTAACTAGACAGATGATAAACACCCACTCCCAGAACTAATCTCTCTGAGACAATAATCATAGTGATGGCTTAATAGTAAAACAGATAGGATTCAAAAATTAATATTTATAAAACCTGACCCATAAATTTGACCAGAATGCTGACTGCTCATGCAAAATAAGTCACTTCCCTTTACTACTTACTTCTCTCTCTTCCTTCCTAACACTCAAAATGTTTCTTCCATCTGTTTTACTTCACGACTTCTTGCTATATTAACCATAGTTCTCTGCTATGCAGTGAAAGTGAGAACTTTCTTTGGCATCCTCTCTTCATGGTACTGCCATTCTTGCTGAATCGAGTCTCAGTGATTTGTGCTGGCTAGATTCACATATAACATCTAGTTCTGAGTACTCATCTAATAAACAATTTATATGTATCTCGATGAAGTCAACATATCAGTATCAGCTTTACTTCACCATTACTATGTGTATTAAAAAAGTTATTTCATAAGGAAACAGATTCAGAAATTATAGTGAAGCCCTCTTCAATGATGCTACAATAACTAGTTTCTGTAGTCTGCTAGCAAAGTAGGAGAAATATGTAAATGAAGAAGAGGAAAAAGTTGTCTGAAGACACCAGAAATTATGGTATTGCTTAGCTTCAGCCTCTTATGAGGGAATTTTCTGGTCTGGGATTCTCTTCACTATTGAAACATACTGTCAGTGAGACTGACATACTGTAATCACTTAAGTCTTCTACCATAACCACCCAATTTTGCCATCATTAGAACCTTTACACATGTGAGTAGAAAGCAATCAATCTTAACAAAGTTGTTTAATCAACTCTAGTTATATAGATAAGTCTAAAGTGGCAGTACAATGATTTGGTGTGGGCTTGGGTGGGAGCACATCCTTTTACTACTGGAGCAGTAAAACAAACTAAAGGAAAGAAACAGAAAAAGAAAGTGTGGACTGCCTGGGAAATAAGTACAGACATAAACCGCTGACTTAATAAAATATTAATTATTTTAGAAAGTATTAATGCCAATATTTTAACATACTTGCAAAGTTAGTCTTTGATAATGATGAATTAGGTAGCTCAGTAGATATACCATTTTAATAGTAGAATAATAATCCTAACCATATATGACACAGCCCCATATATAATGTCAAATGAGTGTGAAAATTCAGTGGTTTCAGGAATAATAGGTCATTTGAGGATTATTTTTTTTATTTTTGGGATGCTCTTTTCTTGAAATTAGCTCAGTGCTATCTGTCCTTCATCTTGTACCTGCTGAACCAAAGTGGTTTATGAGTTGGATAAGAAACTGCTGAAGGTTTTGCTTTGTTAGAAGATTATTGATTTTCTCTGTAAAGAATGTTGAACTTGCATTGTGTTCTATATCTGTGGCACAAGGGTGCAGCATTCCCTATTGTAACTTTAATAACTGTCGTGTGACTGCTAAGAAGGACAGTCCCAGGAGACATACATTAAACACTTAACAGCAGACAAAAGTGTGTAGACAAACATGATGGAGAAAGACAAACTCTTTCCAGTTTGGAATCATGTTGAATTAATGACAGAATTAACACAAAGGGATACCTGTGTAAAAGAACAACAATATTTTATTACACAAAATTGGTGTCCTATGAAAGGATGTCCATCAGCAGAAACTGTAGGACTAGTACCACATCGAACAAAAAAGCACAGGAAAAAAAAATCCCATTTTATACGTCTTTTCCTGCTCAGTGGGCTATCCCTAGTAGCTTTGGGATGTAAATGTCTGGTACCTGAACTGCAAATCTCTAAGGTGGAAAAGAAAAACTAACCGTAAGTCAACCAAAGAGACGTGGCTGTGTCTGATCAACACCAGAAATTTGCCTACTATGTACCCTTATTGGAGGAAAATATGAATACCTGTGACTCTTCAGAGACTTGCTCCCCCCACCCCATTCAATCATTTGTTCTTAGACATTTATTTTCTTCCTACTGCAAACACCCATGTCCTTTCTGGGATCTGGCCCTCATGTTGAGTGTGCTTTCGATCACTACCTGCCATATTACCACTGACTATATTTTATATCCCCCTTGCCCTTGCCTTGTATAATATCTTCTAAATTGCACCTCAATATCAATATTAAAAAAGAAGCTTTGAGGACTACCTTGGGAATGGAGGTAAATTAAGCAGCAATGACCCTAAAAGTTATACTGAGTGATACAACAGTATAGTCCTTTTCTGGAGCTGAGTGTTGTTGTCAGAGTCCAGCTTCAGCATAAAGCTGTTCGTGTCAGCTAAGGACATGGCCTTAGGAGTACAGGACATGTTCCATTTACTCCCTAGCTGTTCTCATGCCATTCATTGTTCCTTTCACAGAGAGCTTTCTTGTAGATAATTATCCACAAAAAAAACCCCAAACAAAACAACAACAACAACAACAACAACCCAATTTTTTTTTTCTCGATGCTTTAGGGGGTTTATTATCCTGAAACTATTATGTAAAGAGACATTTGTGCTGTCATTTAGTGAAGTCTGTGCACGGTTACAGTTACTTATGCCATATTAGTTAGCTGTGTCAAATCAAAACACTGATATTAAAGTCAGTTAACAGGAACCAGCTTGCTTTTATGCCTTTCAAGATTAGCACTGCTGGGAGCCAGAGGTCTGCAGTGTACCAACTGGAGCAGGGAGCAGCCCACTGCTAGCTGTGTGCCTCAGTGCCAAACAGCTGATTCACTCCCAGTGGGACCAGGGACTGAAAGGCAAGTGAGAATCAAGGGCAGGGGACCAGAGGAATGGACTGAAATGTCAGTGTGGGCATACACTAAATTATTTGCAGAATTTAATTTTATATTCATTCATAATATTTGATCTAAACTTATAAAATTACATTTTGCTAATTTTTATCACATCAGCTTATTTTCTCCTTTATTATGGCACATATAATGGAAAATACTAATTTCTTTATTGCTGCAGAATTTGTTGAGGGATTTTTTTTATCTGTTTATTTTTAAATCTGGAAATTGCAACAGAAAATTTAATTCTAACTGGTATACCTTCTTCAGTATTTATAAGCTGCAGTAACAGCCAAGTGTGGCTGAAGGTGATAAAAAGGAAATGGCGGAGGGGTTTATTTCAGTACCACTTACTTGTGTATCTAACTCAGTAGCTGTTTAATAACATGGCATTACATAATTGGATCTGTATGGGTAACTTATTCTCACACAGGAATGAATCTTGCAATGGTACACCGACCAACCAGTTCATTGTTCAGCTCACACGAACACCCTTCTTTTAAACTTTTGATAAGCACGAGCTCAGCCTTTGGAACAATTCTAAGAGACCAAAAGAGCTAAAACCCCCAAAAATCCCTACTCTGGCACAAGCTTGAGTAGCTTGCTTGATGGGACATTGAACTGTGACTCTGGAGAACTAGAGTCTGCTGTTCTATGTGATTTGCAGTGTTTCACTTAATACCTCAATACCCACTCACAGCAAGTTTTCTGAACAGCAGCCCCATCCTGTATTACAATGTTCAACACAATAGAATTTTAGTTAGGGCTGAGATCTCTACTGGAACTGTAATCTATATAATCATTTTCTATTAATGAATCTGAAACCTAAAGCAAGCTTTCTAGCTGCATCAGTGCTAAAATCTATATGCAAGGGTGAGTCTTGGCAGTCCTGGTATCTTTCTTTTATCTCTCCATTAAGTGCTACAATGCAGTTTCCAAGTTAACTCTTACTCCTTCACTGATGTTCCCCAGGACTCAGCTGCTGAAAGAGAAAAAAACCTGTAATTTTACATTTATGTTGCTAAATCTTAATGCAAGCAGAACCTTAAATATTTGTATGGCCTTTCTTGGTAAAAGATACGTTTGTCCTCCTTTCAAAGGTTCACTAGAGAAGGACTTGAATAAATAAGAGACGTGAATTTTTCTTTGTGCCAAGTTTAAACGTTGAATCCCTTGTTGTCTAGAATTGGATGGACCAAAGACAGACAGAATTTGTGATAGAATGTCATTAGGAGTTCTGCTTCTGTGCTAGAAAAATATATGTGGCAGGATTAAAGGATTTCTAGATTATGAAAAATTTTTTTCTGTGTTGTCTGGCCCCAAATTTTTTACAAGAAAGTGCATCTCCAAAAACAAAGAAAAAAACCCCAACCACACACGAAGAGCAGGATAGCAAATTGATTGGCTTAGCCAAGGAACTTGAAATTATTTTTCTTCACACACCTTCTGCCATGCAAGGTCAGACTATTTGATTCGTGATTTTACATCAGAAATGCTTTCCTTGTGTTTAAATTCCTGTTAGAGGGAAGAAGAAATTTCCTTCTTTCTATATCTATGTTCTGCTTTCTTAAGAGTGGTTCTGGTTCATGATGAACAATAACCTTTTCTTTAGCAAGCGGTGAAAAATACTTGTATATTTACAGAAATACATGAGCTGCAGGAGGAGATTCAGCAACTTTTTCCTTCCCAAACCACAGACTCATACTGTAATGTTTTCTGTTTGTTTTTCTCTGTTTTCTTTTTACCCCTCTTAGACTTGATAGACAACGTGGCTAATTAGGCAGGGGAAGAGAGTGAGTTTTTCCACAGTCTGAGTTGCAGTAATTCATTCTGAAGCTCTTCTTGTATAATTTTTACTTGTATATGTCTTTCTCACATGCTTTTTTTTATATAGTGGCAAGGGTTCTATGTGGTGGTGTGGGACTGCATTCTGCAAGTTTATTTGAACAGGAGCCACAGACATAAAGAGGGGTTATTTGAACTTTTCTGCCCATGGAGAATGGATGGATAAATGAGAAAACTTTACTGTCACAACATAGTGCAGACTAATGACAGCCAATTAGGACGACAGCCTCTTCAAGAGAGATCAATTTTTATGTGAAGCCAAGTCCTAGGCCACTTTGCAGGGGCTTCCATTCTGTCTTAAGTTATTTGTATGTTTCTGTGCACACACGTGTCTGAGTGTCTGTGTGTCTGTGTGTCTGTGTGCACACGAGTCTGTTGATCTGACTGACGCTGTCGGGAGTGAGTTGTCCCGCGTGAGAACAGTTCAGCAAACGTGCCTGTTGACTTTAACCAGCACAGAAATGCCACAAATCTCTTTTTTTTTGCTGGGTAATTTAGTTCTATCCTCATGTCTCTGGCAATCGACTCCAAAATTTCAGGTGTCTTTTTTGCCTTCATTTGTTAATTTTTTTTTTAAATAACAATAAAAAAAAATGAAATATAAAGACGCAATTTAACTCCCACAGAGAAGAGAAAGAGGAGAAATAAAAACAACCATGGTGTTTTCCTTAACTTTCCATCTTGTTCTGTCAAAATAATTCCCAGCTTTCATAATCAGACAAAGGGCTCTCCTCTTGCTGCCATAGCTTCTGTTGATATTTTTCTGACGTTTAGTAAAATAGCCAAGTTTTGCTAACATGACACCCTTTATACACTTCTATCAGAATTTGTCTAAAAGGAAAGAGCATCTGCTAAAAATATAACTTTAAAATCACTTGTGAAGAATATGATTCCACTGCTGAAAATAGCAAAGAAATGTTAGTATGCTGCTTTCTTGCTTAACTTGGTGATGTAGAGTGGAGCAAGGTGGATATGGTAAGAAAAAGAGTGCAGACTTTTGTTTTGGTAATCAAATGTCAGTCAGCTTGTGCTTCTCAATGCTTTCCTGTCAATGAATTAATCTGGAAATCTGAAGAGTTTTTGCTTAATTTATTAGCACTTAAACTTTATCCAGAGAGCCTAGTTGCAGGCTCTTGTACTACTTTATTATTTGTATTGATTCTGGTCCCAGAAGAAGCATAGAGCTATAACAGAATGAAGTAAAAGATAAACTGTTTCTACAGGCTGTAAAGGTGAAGCCTTCAAACAAAACCTAACCCAATAATTCTGAATGTTATGGAAAAAAAAATCCCTCTGGGCAGGTCATTCACCTTACTTCCTGTGAAACATCATGTATGGCCTCCTATGAAAGATATGACTGAGATCTTTGGATTTTAAGACTAAAATAAGCTTTTTGATCTTTCAAAAACTGTGGGAGTTTTGTTTTAGAGGGAGACTTGAGAGAAAATAATCTCTACACTTCGTGACTCCTCTGCCGTGGTTCAAAATGTAACAGAAATTTAGCTCTCTTGTGGCTCCTGTCTGTTCCCCATTTAAATTGCTTTCTGTTTCTCTAAAAAAATATTGTTCATACGTGTATTTTGGAACCAAGGAATTGTATTTTCTTTAGCAAGTTTGTACTTTGATGCAGCAATGATGTCTGAGGATTCGATTTCATGCAACACCAGTTTATGCTCAGGCTGAACATTTTACAGAAAATTTTATTTTACAAGACACATAACTTAGTTATGTACTTTACCTGCCTGGGCACCGTAGGGCTTCTGTTTATATAATATCTAAAGTGTGTCTTCTGCAGGAAGAGACTCAGAGCAGGATCCAGGTTGAATCTGAATAACATCATCAGTACTCCATCCATTAAACAAAAAAGGGCAGTATCTTAATTTAGGTGTCAAAGAGTAGCTGTTAAAAAAACCCTTCTCCTTTCCTGGAAGTGATACAGAGCCACATGAACTTGTGGTCTGTGAAATTTGTTCTCACAAACAGATTGCACTTATGGTAATGCTAAATCACAAGGCAGGAACCTTGATTTATAATGGAGACTTGTATGCACATTTAAAACACGAGGGACTAGAAATTGTAAGTGGTCAAAAGGAGAGCATCTTTTTCTGATGCCCCAAATACATAAGCCTTCTCTTTGTTGTATCAGGTATCTCTTGCTTATTTTCCTTCTACAATTAATGAAAGAATAAGAATGAAAAATGAATAAAATCACATCATTCTTCTAAGTTGTAAACTCTCAGTTTGGTGACTGCATTGTAGGGTAACATAAAATTCATATATATATTTCACACAAAAATAATATCATCTTTTACACTGAGATTGGCCTATTAAACAAAAGAGCTTGCTAAGCTTGAAGTTGAAAAAAACAAGTGAAAGACACAGCTGAGAAGTATTCTATTCTAAACACAGAAAAAGAGAAATAATAATATTTTTTTTTGTTAAAAATTCAGTTATTTTCTTGAAACTAGGACATATTCAGCCTCATAAAGCTCCTAGAACACCCCAGTGAGCAACATTAAACACTACAGTGCCAAATATTTTTCAGACATCACTGGAACTAAAAACCAAGCAAAATCATTGGATTGGGTTTTCATGGCCAAGTTTTGGTAGCAGGAGTGGTGGGTAAACTACAGAGGTGGCTTCTCTGAGAAGCTGTTAGAATTTTCCCCTATATCTGACAGAGTCAATACCAGCTGCTTCCAAGACAGACCCATTCCTGGCCAGAGCTGAGCCCATCGGTGACAAGGGTAGTACCTCTGCCATAACATATTTAAGAAGGAGAAAAAGTTACTGTGCAAGAGCAATTGCAGCCAGAGAAAAGTGAGAATACGTAAAAGAAACACACCTGCAGACATCGAGGTCAGCGAAGAAGGAGGGGAAGGAGATGCTCCAGGTGCCAGAGCTGAGGTTTCCCTGCACCCTGTGGTGCAGACCACGGTGAGGCAACTGTGTCCCTGCAGCCCATGCAGGTCCATGGTGGAGCAGAGATTCACCTGCAGCCCATGGAGGTCCATGATGGAGCAGAGATTCACCCACAGACCGTGGAGGAGCCCCATGCATGAGTAGGTAAATGCCCAAAGACAACTGCGACCCTGTGGGAAGCCCACCTTGGAGCAGGCTTCTGGCAGGACCTGTGGCCTCCTAGAGCAGGTTTGCTCACAGGACTTGTGATCCTGTGGGGGACCCACACTGGAACAGTATGTTCCCAAAAGGCAGTGCCCTGTGGAAGGGACCTACACTGAAGCAGTTCATTAAGAACTACAGCCCATGGGAAAGACTCATGCTGGAGAAATTAATGGAGGACTGTTTCCTGGAGGGACCCCATGTTGGAGTAGGGGAAGAGTGTGAAGAGTCCTCCTCCTGAGAAGGAAGGAGCAACAGAGACATCATGTGATGAACTGACCACAACTCCAGTCTCTTGTGCCACTGTGAGAGGAGGGGGGATAGAATTCAGGAATAAAGTTCGTCTTGGGAAGAAGGGAAGAGTGGAGGGTAGGTTTTTGTAAAGGTGTGGGTCTATTTCTCATTATCTTACTCTAATTTGATTTTCCCAAGTCAAGTCAATGAGTGATCTCTCCCTGACCTTATCTTGACCCACAGGCCTTTCATTGTATTTTCTCTCTGCTGTCTGGTTGAGAAGGCAGCTTTGGTCAGCACCTGGCATTCAGCCATGGTCAACCCATCACAGTTATTCAGGCAATATAAGAATGATCTTGAACTTGACCTGAATTCTTAAAAAAAAAAAAATAAAATCCAAGGATTTCTGCTTTGAAATTATTTACATTCCAGATACTAGTTAGAGGCTCTGATTAAGATTGAGACCTTTATTTTCCTCTGGTCATACAGTCCTGAGAATTAACACTCTAACAAAGGTGCGTGACACAAAAGGTATCTGAATGAAGTATTTTGATACTATTTTATGGGAGGGAAAACACCAGCATGAAAATTTCTTAAGTGATTTCCCCAAAGTAAAACCAGTAGTTCTTGCAAAAATACCCGGATTTAATCAGCCATAGAGCATGAGGGCAAGAAAATTCCTCTTTCAAATGTTTCTTCATTTTGGCATGTGAATTTCCTGTCTTGTTTCCGTTCCTGAATCAAGACAAAATAACATATGGTCTAGGAGAAAGTCTGCTTATATGAGGTTTGGTTGAACTCCCAGAGGTGTTTTGAGTAGTTAATAACAATAAGGATATGTAACATCCCATTCAACATGTTAGAAGAAAAGGAATGATGATGTAAGCCCATTAAAATTTACACATATATAGTGTTGCATTCTGAAATTTCTTCAATTTTTAAAGGAAAAGAAAAATGTCAACAATGTTCCTTTAAATCCTAGAAACTGGGCTTTCTTGAAATAGAGGGAGAAATCTTCTGTAGGATTTGGGTTCCTAATAAAACACATCCATATAGTAATTAGGCTCTATCATAAAAAACTATGAACAATTTCTGAGAGTTCATTCAATAATAATAACAGAAAAAGATTTGACATTCATTTATTATAACAGTAATATTTTAGAAATAGAAAGCCCTATCTGTAATTCTTTACCAGAATAAAAAGAACAGGTAACATAAAAGAACAGGTCTCTAAACTTAGACTTAACTATAACAAATATAGCTGTTCAGTCAAAGTTATATCTCATTTTACTCCACTGACTTCAGATGGATTTACTACATCAAAAATTAATTTGGTATAATAGTTCATTTTTCATAGTGCAATCTGATGGTATGGATTTATTAGATATAATAAAAGTCCTAGCCAAACCATTAGGAGAATATTAAAAATCAAAGCTTTGTTTTCATGTAACAGTCAACATTCAAACATTAACGTCTTCAAGCTTGGTAGCTGATTCTCACCCTGGATGTGAACAGCAAGCCAGACACTTCTTCACTGCATTTTCAAATGTCAGCTGCTTCCATTTATTAGAAATTAGACTGACACTTCTTAACATTTTATGCAAACTTAAACAAATGTTATGGAAGTTACACGTGCCAGTGACCATAACAGAGTTCAACTCTAAATTTCTGCTGAATCAATAAGTTGAAAACAGACTCTGTTTTCAGACTATGAAGTCTTTTTCATTAATAGCACTACAGCTCAAGTTGTGTGCCTCTGAACAGCGACTTTGAACAAAGAAACCCCTGGGCAATTATATCCTTACAATCTAAATTCCCCAGCCCTCATGTGACAGTTTGGAACAGTAGGAATACTAGAATCTGAGAGAGTCTTTCTGTTCTTCTTTGGGTCCCTTCATTATCTTTACGTGGGACGTTTTTTACCTCTAGGGTTGCAGCTTCTGTTAGTGAATGTAGCTTCCTTATCTTCTGTCTTGAACCGTCTCTTGGGTCTTCTCATACTTGACTAGGTAAAAATTCAAAATGTCTAGTGAAAGTTCATAGCTTGTGACCTAAGCCTTCAACAAATTTAGTGACTAAAACTAAGCATGTCGAACAAGTTCTGTATAAATAGTATACCAACTCACACAAAACAAAGTAAAGAGTGTTTGCTCTGATCTCTGAAATTTTAATCACTGTACCAGCTTCTTCAGGGCAAGAACTCTAAAATGTGGATTAGCAGTAGTCAACAATTCCAAGTATATGATACTGAAGGTCTACAGTAGGCTTTTCAAGGTGAAAGAGGAGCTGCTCTGGCCTTAAGTCTTGTCACTTTAAAAAGAGAACAAGAATTAAGATATTTTTCAACATAATATGTATCAAGCCTTCTTAACAGTATTACAAGGTTTGATGTAATTTTCATTTCTCAGTTGCCAGCAATACCAAGTCTGCTAACTCCAGAATCACAAGATAAATGACTTTATATAAAAAAATGCAAGATACTATCCTTTTAATACATACCAACCAAATATGCATCTGAGGCAAATACTGTTCTTCAAGGATAGGTTAGTTGTCCTCTTGAAAAAAATCATCTCAACTGTCATTCCTCTTTCATGAAAAATATCACTGTTCAGCTGATAAAATACAAGGCCAATTTCCATACACCTAAGTTTTGAGAAATATAATGAATTTAGAATTAAATTCTTTCTATTCTGAGCACATATGGATAAGTCCTGCAGCTGCAGGAGTTTGGAATATAGTTTTTTTTTTTCTTTTTGTAATCAAATATGAGATTTTTACTGCTGGGGCCGTACTTTGAGAAAAAAAAGGAGAGTGATCCATGAGGTCCCTCAGTTTGATATCTCTGGCACAAAAACGAAGGTGGAGATAGTGATACTTTTCTTCGCCATTTTTTCTTTTTGGTGTTAAGGAGATATTTAAGGTGATGTACTTGAAACTTCAATGGGAATGTGCATTGTAGGAGGTAAGGACACCAACCACCAAAGCACATTTTTTCTGCAAGTGCAAATTGGCAGTTTTTATTAAAAAAATGTTCTTTGAAGAAGTCACATCATATAATCTGAACAAAATGATGCTATTGTAATGACTTGAAGCATTTTTTTTCTCTCACCATTAGAGAAAAAGGAAGTGGTTGCTTTTACAATGTGGAACAGCTATTAAGTTAAATTAATAGATCTAATATGTCTGGATTTGTAGAAAGCTGACAGTTTCCCTTGATTTATTGTAAAAGTTCTCTAAATATGGCTGAGGTAATACATTATTAAGACAGAAAAAGAATAGTTAAAAACCAGGGACATGAATTAAACGTATCTGTTATTCATAGGTGTTGGATAAAGAATAACACCCCACTGGGCTCTAATTGTGTCAATACTGTTTAATACTTGCTTTAACATTTCTACAGAGCTATATCATGCTCCTTCTTCATATTTGTGTGCATCCCCTCTGCATCTGGGGGGTTACTGCAAGTGGTCCATTGTTTGAGCCATTAACCATTAACAGTCCAGTCTCTCACAGGTCAAGAGATCACTGCTGCTGGATTTGGTGAAGTTGGATCACATTGCAGTTCCAGGCAGCTATGTGTGTTTCTGTACTGGGCTACATAGGTAAGACATATTTGAAAGGAGTGATTTTCACAGAAGGAAGACTGTGCACCGGCTTCCTTATGGGTACGATGATTGCCTGACAGATCTCAAGAAAGCTTTCTGGACATTTAAATTTTTTATCATTCCCTTAGAAAAAAACAGCCCTTTTTATACAATGAGATCAGCTATACCAGCTTTTCAGACAATTTACATTGCTGATACATATTCACATGGTACTCAGTGACAGTGCTTAGAAATCAAACCAGCAGTTGTGTTTGATCCACAGCAGTGGCTGCAAACAGTATACACCATCTAAACTGGTATATACAACCCCCAGGGGTGAGTGATGTCTGAACTTTAAGGACACAATTACTTTTGCAGAGATTGTGACATGAATATTTTATGTGTGACTCAGGATTATTTCTTTTTCGTTCAAAAGGAAGTGAAATGCAATTTGAATGCATGCTGTCAGATGAGTGACACCTATGAGGAAATTATAGCACAATAATCAAAGTCTGAGACAGAGGAACACTATTTGGCCAGAGAAGAAGAGATAACACAGTCATTAATTTAACAATAGACAGGAGTTTTGGTACTTAGTACCAGCAGTCCTTTTTTACCTAAATGGAAACAAGACAACTGCAGAGAGAAGAATGAATGTCGGCTCTCTCATCGATTTTAAAATGTTTCTATCCTTAAAAGTGGCAGGTCACTTCTAGTTCAAGTATGACATGGATCTACAGAACAAAACACTGGAAGAAGAAAATGAGCCGATTGAGAATTTGATTGCATTTTGCTTTACAACGATTATAATTCAAAAACTGGTATTTGAAAAAACCTCAATATACATGGGCTGAAAAAAACAATGTGATGACCAGGCAGGATTACCTGGGGAAACAATTTGGATAGGCTAGCTCTGGTAGAATCAGCAACCATATTGCCCCAAATTATGATTCTTCTTTGCTGGAAAAATCTGGTGGTGCCTGCAGTGTATACAACTTTTTGGATGACTATATTCATGAAATGTAAATGTGCTCTTACATTGCTAATTTTTTCCCTTTCTTTGAAATCAGTGATATCATTGTAACTGGAAGTAAGTCAATGTGATAACAGATGAAAATTAACATTGCAGTTGGTTTTCCTCTCCCTTAGCCACTATGTATATATGTGGACTCTCCTCTGACTCGTGGTTCACTGTATCTCATGTCAGTAAGAGAAAAACAATGACAGGTTTGGATTTGATATTGAGAGATGGTCTTCTGTGATGAGAATAGTTATGGGGTGAAGGTTTAGTGGGGCAGAGGTTCATTGAATTAGCAGAGAAGGAATAGAAAGCAGCATGTCCAGACATAGGACAATTATTTATTGAAGAAAGGGTTTGGGTTGGAAGGAACCTTAAAGATTATCTAGTTCTGACTCCCCCTTGCCATGGGCAGGAACACCTTCCACTAGAGCAGACCTAATGACTAATGTGTATTTTACAACATACAAGTGAAATATAGACCTTTTCCTTGGAAATGAAGCAGGCATCCAGGACTTCCCCCTCCAAGTACACTTTAGTATTGGGCTAGAGAGACACTGTCCCAGTTAACTACATATTCTGTGAGTATAACTTCTATGGAAATGTTGAAAATACCTGTTCCTTACTGCACATAATATTCTGCCTAATTACTGAAATCAGAGGAGGTGGACTTGGCCACACCAGGTGGGAAGGACTGAACTGGATAAAAGCTCTAAAAATGAAGCTGATATATAAATTGATGGGATGGGGGACAAAACCATCTTCCTTCCTTTGGCTTTGTCTTAAAACTTATATTTAAGGCAGTAGTATGAGCTGATTCATTTGGTGTTGCCTGTAAGATTAGCATAGGGAAAAAAAGTGGCATGTTGTTTGTGGATATGGCTGGAATTTATGTGGGGAAAATATTGAGTTAGTTGGTAGCACTAAGAAGAAGAAATTTCTGTACATGCCTGGAGGTCATCTTGGAGTTCCACTGTTAAAAATCAAAGTCACAGGACTTGAAACACTTCCAGAGTTAGATAGAAGTTGAATAATTTCTGTGGATTGTGGCTGTGGTCATCTAAATTTACATCACAGCTAAGCAACAACTACAAGACAAGGTCCAGCTCCTGTGAGGTATTTAGATGCTTAAAGCCCACTGGTTGCAACAGGAGTGAGGTGTCAAAGTACATTTGCAGATATCAACTTCAGGTTATAAGTGTTTAGCTCAACCAAAGAGTACAAGTGTTCTCTCTATATGTGAAACAGCATTCTAGGCTAGATGTTATATGTGTGTGTAGTCCTGCCACCAGAAATGTTTAACCCACACACTGTTCTTTTAAAGGAAAATTAATGTTTTCTTTACATGGTAGCAGAGATTTCACAGCTGAAGGCTCAATAATGTATCTTTTAAAAATAGCACTTTATGCTTCATCTCCAAAACCTTTTGCTAACACTGGGCTCAGCCATGCATTCCTCCAGGGATTGAACTCCTCTGTCTTTAGAGAAGTTACAGATATAGAAACTGACTGGATCAGTCCCATCTTTATACCCCTACTGTGAAGTAAATTTTCATCCTCTTGTTACAGACAGGGAGACTGAATCTGATTTTGTAAAATTACAGCACTTGGTAGCTCCTCAAAAAATCAAGGCCATATTTCAAAACAGATTCTATTATTTTATTGAGATCACAATTCTGCCAATACAGTACACTGTGAAAAAGGAATTAAATAATAGTTTGGCAGTGATCTGTACTTTACTGGGATTAATACAAATTAATTCTGTATTTATACTGAGATGCTAAAAAAATTAAACTCATTAAGAATGTAACATTACCATTAAGATCCCAATGGATAACATAAACATTTACAACAAATTTGTTTCAATGAATGAAAACATGTTCTTTCTATGTAGCTATGTTTTGCTTATTATTTTTCAAATGAAAAAATATGACATTTAGGATATTAAAGCATCTTCATGACAAAAATTTTGTTTCTGCAAATTTAGAACAGTTTGACCTTTCTGGATAGTACCAAATTGCAGTTATGTTGATGATATTGAAATTTATATGACTTTGCTAAAAGAGTAATTCTTAATTCTCAAGCTTTTTGGAAAATTTTATGTTTTGAACTCTTCAGAATCCGAACCTACTGATTTCTAGAAGTAAAAAATACTTATGGCACATTTCTGTCTTTCTTACTCATATGAAGTTCTACCTGTTCTACACAAAATTCTCTTGATTTTACTGTGACTAAGACCCACAAAGATGGGTTTGTGACCCCATGTATTGTTCCTCATTATGGAAAGGAGTCTAAATAAATGCCACTTCCAGAATGAGTAGCATCTGAAAAATTAAAAATTACTCTGCTCAGAAATTATAGATCATCCTATGTTAGCTGACTCTTGATGAAGAATTATATGCTCGTTTTTAACCAGCAAGCCTGTGAGGTTACACTTATCTAAAACAGTTACCTTAATATCCTAAAGACACAGACATGACTCCCACTGGAACGGTCACTCTGAATGCAATTTATGACACTGTTAATTCTTTAAGTTCTCTTTCACCAGCTGCATTAGGACAGGGGCTCAGAGTCTTCAGGGACTCCTAAGACTGAAGTTGTACCCAGACTCTAGGCTAGAAAGCAAATCTACCTTGTTGGTAATTCCATATCCAACCTATAACCCTTCAGTGGAGCTTCCCTGTGGTGCTTGCACACAAGACTGGGTTTTGAGAAAAGGCACAGGTTTCTTTGAAAATTGTCAATGAACAGGAGTGTGCTCTGGATGTACTAAAGGTTTCCAAACACAAACAGCCTTAAGAGTTTAAAAACTGTCTAGGCTTTCTTAGCTTCAGTATACAGCTGCTGGGTCTTTTTGTAACTTCACTGACTAGTATATAATGGTTAGGCACAACACCAGCTTAACAACAGAAGCTGTTCCAAGTGTCTCAGGGACTGGAAGCAACCAGTATGACAACTCCACTACTTGAAGGGATGAGAACATAAAGAATGGCTGTGTTGTGCCTAATCCTGTGTTTTGTTGTCAGTGGTGACCAAGAGGAGATGCCTGGGGATCTGAACCTCCAGAGAGACCTCCTGGTATACACTCATACCAAGAATTTGCAGTTTATGGACTTCTCCAGAGAGATATTGATAAAACTTTGTATTTAATAGTCCAACTGGAGTTCTTGTCCATGATTTTATACAGCATCCGCTTGAGATCATGTAAATCGTTAGCATTCATGACATCCTATAGCAAGGGTTTCCACCACCTGAGCTACATATTGTATAAAGATTCACCCTCTTTTGTTCAGTGTGAACATGCTTCCTGTGAGCTTTATTTGATGAAACCTAGTTAATCCATTGGGAAAGAAAATAAACAAAAATTTTCTTTGGATGTTTGTGGGTTTATGTGCCTCTGTCACATATTTGATCTCTTCCAGACTGAAGAGTCCTAGTCTGGACAGTAGTTTTCATATGGAAGATACTCCCCACCTGTGATTTTTTGTTCTTCTCTGAACTTTTTTCAGTTGTCTTTTTGAGATGAGGCAAATAAAACTACATACACAGTATCTATGTGTAAGATATATTTAAACAGTTATTCAGCACCTTCTGCAATTCTTGACAGTTGCTGCATCCTGAATAACTTATTATTTGTAAACAGTGATACCTCACTTTTCACCTAGGTTGCTTCTAAAGGTGATGAACAGCCTTCTGGCCACTCACTGACCATTTACCTTCTCTTTCCTGTCTTTTACCCAGTTATTTACCCATGCAAGTGTCTTTCTTCTTATACTGTCTTAATTTTCTTCAGAGCATTTGGTGAAGGATCTTGTCAAAACCCTTCTGGAAAAACAATAGTCAAGCCCATATCAATATCCTTCTCAACTTCTTCTAGAAACTATATATTTGTGAGACAGGACTGCTCATCACAAAAACCACATGACTCTGTCTTAGTATTGTATATAATGGTCCAAATCCACATTAGATAAAAATTAAATTTGTAATATAAAACCAAATAAACACAGACATCTGATGTGGAGAAAGAAGACAAAACCAGGACAAAGTAATATTATTGGAGAAGAGTGCATCAGCAGAGATGGTGAAAATGATGGAGGACTGTGAAATATTTCAGAAGGAAACAGAAGTAAGGAAATTAAACTTTAAGTAAATAAACATACATTAGCCTAAAATATTCCCATACATCAATTACTGATCACAAGCACTATGCTCAATAGACAGAACATCTATAGGAGCAAACATAAATAACAGTACCAATTTCTACCCAGCCTCCATGAGAAGTTAACAATACAGATAACATATTTTTAAATGAGTGGAGGAAAATCAAACACATGACATCTTTATACTCTTCAATGTTATTTTTTGCATCTGACACACTTTGCTAAATGTCTTGCCACTGATTTTAAGATAGGGGGACTAGCTAAAATGGTAGTGATAAAAATAAGACTTGGAAGTCCTTTTGCTGTATTATTTAGCAGTGTGAATGGAAAGAAAGAAAAAAAAGCACATTTTAGACATATTGGGAAATATATTTGACAAGAAGAAATAAACTGTAGGATTCATTGTTGTAGTAGGCAAAATGTCTATGGTGGCCTTGAATGATTAAATGATACTTTACAAAACAGGGTGAAACAAGTTATATGACCAAGGTAATAAAGATAATCAACATTATAAAACCGATTAGCAGCAATAGGAAATCATTGCTCTTTGAAGAACTGTTCACTAGATGGACCAGGACAAGGTGGAGTACATGATTGTCCTTTTGAATACTGTAAGGTAATAAATATTAAATGTTTAAAAAGTTTTTATTTCTCAAATTCTAATTTTAAATGCCTAGATTATAGAAGCTAAGCTATGCAATGTTTGGTCAACCAGGTAGTTGTCTGCAATAATTATGACTTTCATGGGAATAATAGTAAATGTCAGAAGTAAATGTATGCCCTCGTGGCCAAGTCACAGTGACCTAATTCTTCAGGTCTCCTTTTTAGTGATATAAGAATGATTTAGAGAGTTCTTTGGTAAAAACCTTATGAGTGTCCCAAAGCTGGTATTTTCAAAAGATTTTGGAATAATGTATTATGCTAAACTGTCTGAGAATGGTTATGCATCATTGAAAGGATAAGTCTGGGTTAGTCATCTTCCAGACACTGTTTGAATGTGAACAGTGAAGCCAAATCCAGAATTCGGATTTCATTGTACCTGCTCTCTGACTTCAGAGGAGAACCTTCCTGAGTATGATCACAGGATTAGCTGAATGGTACAAGCAAGAGCTAAAACAGGTTTCTTCCTATTTAACAATTTCCCTATGACTCAGAAGTAAGACAAAGGATGAACTTAAGAACACATTCTGTGTGATGTTGAATGTCTTAGCTTGGGTCACTTTCAAAGGAAGCTTGCTTAGGAAGAGCTCAGAACCTTCTAGAAATTACTTATTTATTTAAAAAAATAAAATCAGAAAAAAAATCCCAGTCAATATGTGTGTATAATTCCTGATTTTGTGATTTTTCAACTTTATATAATCCTTGGATACTCTGATCTTTATTCATTGATGTATGATTGTTTGAAAGATTTATAAAGAAAACAAATAATTTCACTGCAACAATGATGAAAATAGGAGATATTTTTTAAGGACAAGATTATATGAGTAAGTAGCAAAACCACTGACTTCCTTATTGTCATATTAAAATAGTTGTTACTTTTCATTTCTGTGATTGCTTTGTGAGGAATAAAACTCCAGGTTTGTGACACCTGCAATAATTTGGATATTTACCTATCCAGATCTGCACTATCTGTGCTGTTATGATCCAGTCACTTTTCCCATATCTTGTGAAAAATTCATAATTTTGTCTACATATGTCAAAGAGATGATCTGTGTGAATGATTAATTGGAAGAGACAGTAATGGAAGGCTTGTCCTATCCTTAAAACATTGTTAGAATATACTTACCTATCCCAATTGCTCCAAAAATTGGGTTGATCAGAACATTCCTGTTGTTACCACAGCTCAGCTTACAGGTAATATCTTATTAAACTGCATAAGCTTGATGGCTTAGGACCACCAGCTACATTCCTGCTCTCTGCATCCAGAAAATACATTCAAGTAGTACTTCTTGGATATATGAATTTATAGACCACTCATCTTGAACATCAAGCCATGAAACCTTTTTCCCCCTCAGACAGTGGAGAAGAGCCCTTTGTAGGGAGCCCTTATCAGCGTCTTTTGGTTCCCAAATGTTGCCTTAGGGGGCCAAGCTGTCCTTGGACTTAGTGTGTCCCAGGCTTGCAAAGGGCTGTTTTATCACAAAGGATTTCTCTTCCCACTGAAAATGCACTCCAGTTATTAGTAATATTATTTAAATGTAAAAACTTTATTTCTGGTGAACACTTTGCAACAGATTGACAGCATGAGAGCCTTAACAGTTCTATCTTGTAATCATTCTCATTTCTCTGAATGTTTTACAGTATTTCTTGAAATAATGTCATCTTAAACTTCAGCTTTTAAAAAGATTTTTGGAGAAAAATCCTGCAACAGAAATAGAAAATTCTAAAATGTTTTATGACAACAGTTTAAAATGAAACTGTTTCAGCATTAAAAATCCATTAAAAGCTAAATGAAACCTCCCAGCACAAAGACAAATATCTAGGGATTCAATTACTGAACTGCTTGCAATCAACTTATTTAAATGGAAGATTCTTTTTTCAAGCTTACAAGAAAAAAGAATTCTTGAAATAAAGTAGAGAAGCCAACGTCAAAGTTTCTGTACATCACAAAGCAGTAAGGCAATTTAATATGATATTAACATATGAAACAGAAGTTAACTATGCTTTTCAAAGAGTTCTTTAAACAGAACTAGGAAAAATGGGCTGATGATGTGTTCTTAGGCTTCTGATTTAAAATTGTAGTGTTTCGCAGTTTCAGAGAAATAAGTTGCATAAGGAAGTTATACTATGCATGTGCTTCTGGACCTAAGCCCATTCAAAATTAGAAATAGAGAATATTTGCTAAAATTCATCAGATCTGAAAATAGTTTTGAATTTAGTCTTATCTGACTTATGAGCAAAGTGCCTAGGTCCTTCTTCCCTACCTAAATAAGATTAAATGGATAGAAATATTGAGTATTCATTCACGTGGATCCAGAACAAATTACAATAGAGCACTGTAAGAATCTGTTTTAGCTGTCTGTGACAAGAGGCCTGAAGTTCAAAAGCTCGTGCTGCTATACAGTTACTAAGAAAATAAAGAAAATAACATCCATTGTTCTGTACTAGCTGATAATTTCTTTAGCTGGGGTAAAAATAATTTTTCTTTTATTGTCTTAGGAAAGTTTTTTAACTGTTATTACTTATCTTCCTAACAAAATTGGAAAAAAAAATACAGTAACTCTTCTCATCACTCATAAATATAACATACCTATAATCACATTAAGAACTGTTCTTTTCCTGTCTTATATATCCTATGTATATTCTTCTCCTTTGTTTAGAAGTTGACATTTTCAGCCCAGGAATTTGACTGTAAGTAGTACGTCTGGCCTTCTGCAAATTACAGGCTCGACAGTGTAAACTGGCCACTTTATCTGCTACCTAGTGGCTGAAAAAAAGCACACATTAAATTTCCTAAGTGATGAAAAATCCTCCACTTCATCTGGTAAAACCTTCCTGTGATTAAGTGCTGCCTTTACTAATAGCTTTATGTCCTTGAAAGGTTGTCAGGGTCAGCACTTTGCATGAAAATGCAGCAGTGCTCTCCATGGTATATGTTAGACAAGCTAATAATAACATTTTTATTCAGCTCTAAAGAATCAGTATGTGTAATTTACGTAGCTGAGGAAGTTGGGGAGGAGTTTTTTACTCTGTATATGTAGAAGCAAGGCAAATGTAGAAAACTAGAAAGTTATTACAGAAGTTTGAAAAGGAGGATAAGTACTGACAGAAGAGGATTATGAATTTCTGGAAAAGGCTTACCTTCTTGTCTGTAAAATGGATACATCTCTGGTGTCACACAGCAGGGAAGGAAGGGAAAAAAAACAGCAGCAAAGACACAGTTGTGAGAAAGGCAGACAAAAGAGAGTAATTGCCATGTTAAACGGCAAATTGGGGCATGCCTGCTGAAAGCAATTTGAGTTCACATGGGTGAAAATGAAGGAAAGCACTGAGTTCATATATAACTGACGCATATTAGTAATAAGCTATTTATTCTTGCTGCTCCCATCACCTTTGACTAATAACAACCTTTCACAGTAAAATAATGATTAAAGTCATCATGACCAAATTTAACCCACTGACCAAGAAGCCAGCAAATGAATCCACTTTAGTGACCAAAGTCAAGAACGGCCAGTGGTACAAAATTAACCTAGTCTTAATGATATTTGAGAAATGTAATTTCATGCTCCACCTCAGCTGGTTTGCCTTGCCTTGTTATAATTCTTTAGAATCAGTACTACTATTTTTGAAGAAGGAAGACCTTCAGTGAATTGAAGAGAAAATTGAGTTTTATCTTCAATACCTTAATGTGGTACTCCTATGCAAGAAATGTCTAAACTATGTGGACATCACAGTTAAATGACAGAATAACTGATTTAATCTTTTACAACATCTAATTTGTCAATGAATAAAGCACATTCCTCTTTCATTGATACCTTTGGATTCAGAGAGCTGAGGAACTGCAATACAAGGCACACTCCAGCACACTCTGTCTATAGTACAACCCACACTAGCTTCTGAAGGTGGACCTCTTATTAGGAAAATGACAATTTTTGGACAAAAGTCTGTCCCATAAGGCTCAATGGGACCAGGATTTTGTACTGTATTTTGACAAATGGATTATACTGTGTGCAGATGTGGATTATTTGAGGAAATTGTGCCAGGTAGCAGCAGGACTATTCTGTGGCATGTAAATGCTGAATACTCTGCAAAAATGGATTGTGTGTCAGTGCTGCTGAGCAAGAATACGGCCCCATATAATACCATGGGGCAATGAGTGTGGGAGCCGAGGGTACTGACACCCCTCACAGGACACGCTGCAGGGGCCTCACGGGGAGTTTCATTCCTTTCATGTGAGAGGAATATCGACCTATACCAAGCAGGAATTAAGCCTGCAGTGTTAATAACTCCTGTCATCGGGATGGGAGGGAGCAGTGGCCCGGGAGCAGTGCAGCCTCCTCACTATGGAGTGCACGATCCAGTGCGGATGCCCTTGGAACGTGGCACGCCCTGATCTGGCCAGAGCCTCATGGGGTTGGATGAACCTGCCTGGGTTTGGGGCATGAAGGGGCGCCTGGGCCTCTCCCTGGGGATGGGGCAGCAGTGGGGATCTCTCCTGTGGGAAGTGTGACCCAGCACCTCATCCAGGTGTCATCAGTGGGGATGCAGGAGAGTGTGAGCAGGTGTGCACCCTCAGGAGAGACTGGTGATCCCTGCATGGAAGACATGCAGTAGCCTGGGCAAGAATGGTTGTTGTCCACAAAAATCAGATTTGTTACCTGGGGTGCAACAAGCCAATAATTAGGGTATTAGTACTAATTAGTAAGATAGAGATTTTTTTTGTTTCCCTGAATAAATGGCAAATGCAATTGCCAGTACAGATTGTTTTGAGGACAGCTAACTGCTTACATTCAGTCATTAGCCTGTTCCAGGACAGCGCCCTGTATTTGGCACTTGTGAGACTGCAGGTGGAATACTGTGTCTGGTTTTGGCCTTACCTCCACAAGAAGGATATTGTAGACACACAGAAGGGAGTCCAGGAGAGCAACAAGGTAGTTGGAGCCTGAAGCACAATGAATGATGAGAAACTGAGTGAGTTGGGCTTGCTCGAGCTTAAGAAAATGTTTCAGTGGGACTTTACTGATTGTCTACAACTTCTGTTGCCCTGGGAGGTTGTGGAATCCCCACCAGTGCAGATGTGCAAGACTTATCCAGACGTGACCCTGAGTAACTTAATCTTACTAAACCTGTTTTGAGCAGGAGCTTGGGCTACTGCTTCTTGAAGTCCCTTCCAGCCTAAGTTTTTCCATGATTTGAAGTCCTTAGGGCTACTATGAAGAGAATGGTCTTAACTAACTGTTTATTCAAAAGCTGTCATTGACCTTGTGCAGGGTATAAAAGCAAAGAACTGAAGAAATAAAATACTTTGGTAAACTATATCACGGCACATGCGAGTAAGGACAGGATGCATTGAGATTGTAATTTTGATGTTTTAGGCTAGATGTGCTTTTAATGTGTGTGTATGTGTGTATGTGTGAACTGAAGCTACTGAAGAGCAGCTGATTTCTTAAAGTTGTTTTTAGCTTCATATTAATTCTCTTCCATTTACTTTTACAGATGAATATAGGTAATTCTTGTTACTTTTAGATTAGTCTGATTTACCCAGTCTGGTTATTCACCTTCATGGCTGCATAGAGAAGAAATTTAAGAAACCTTACATAGTCTGAGGTGTACATCAGTTACTTGTAATTATCCACCCAGCATTATGAGTTAACCCACCTTTATCACGTTCTTTTGTGCGTTAATTGGTTATCAAATAATTTTCAAGCTAGTTAAATTGCTTGACCCTCTCAATTTTTCCCAGACCACTTTTTTCCTTCTCCATGTTTCAGAACTCCCTACCTTCTGTTGAACTGGCAATTAATCATAACAACTCTGTTGGCGAGTGATTGCTTGCTCTTTATAGAACACACCGTATGTCTCTTGCTCATGTTTTTCTATAGCTTTTGGATATGTTAAAAATAAAGCTGGTTGCAAATAGCTGAGATTTTTAGCTAGAAGCCGGTTTTGGAGTTCTCTGTGTGATAGAAATAGAGGATTTTGCATGTCAAAAAAGATTATTTTGTTACAAGGAGAAGCATGAACAATATCTTTATAATTTCTTTAAGAATAGACCCCATATAGTCATACAGGTTTGACTCAGATTTCCCTCAGATATTTCAGCAGTCTCCCATCTGAAATAAGACTGACTAACAGCCTCGAGTCAGAGCAGAAGTGCTGCTCAAGATGGAGTTCAGCATGTGTTTTAATTGTGTATTCAAACCCAGTGAGAGGTAGAAGGGCTTCAACCTGTGCTTAAATCTATAAGCAATCAAGAAAATATTTATATATACTTTAAATGGAAGATTGCATGGTTTTCTGAGCTGCAGAGGAAATACTTAAAACAGATTCTGGTTGCCAAGCTTAATATAACCTTGTACCTCAGATAGATGTACGTGACTGGTTTTTTTGTTTGGTTGGGGTTTTTGTTTGTTTGTTTGGGATGTTTTGTTTGTTTGTTTGTTTTTATTTTGTTGTTGTTGTTTCTGGGTTTTTTTGAGAGTTGAGGCATTGCACAGTTTAAGCAATGCAGTGGAATCACAATCTCTACATTGAATTATTTTAATAAATCCAAGACTTCCCTTGGGTCAGGCATCATGACTGTCGTGGTTTAACCCCAGTGGGCAGCTAAACCACTCACTCAGTTTTCCCCAATGGGATGGAGGAGACAATCAAAAGGGTAAAAATGAGAAAACTCGTGGACTGAGATAAGGACTGTTTAACAGGTGAAGAAAAAGCTTCATGTGTAAGCAAAGCAAATCAAGGAATTCATTCACCACTTCCCATCGGCAGGCAGGTATGTGTTTATCCATCTTCAGGGATGGAGAGGTGGTGTGGGTCATCCATCTGCTCAGTGGGGGTCAGCTGTTCCCCTCCCAGCATCATGTGCACCCCCAGCCTACTCTCTGGCGGGGCAGTCACAGAGGAGCAAGAGAGCCCTTGACGCTGCACAAGCGCCACTCAGCAACAACCAGCACATCCCTGAGTCAGCAACACTGTTCTCAGCACAGATACCAAACATATCCCCACACCAGCTACTAGGAAGAAATGGAACTCTATCCCAGCCAAGATCAGTACAATCTGATACTGTCATACCCGTGGTGCATTTTCCCTCCCATTTTTCTAGAAGTAAATTCCGGATGTCATTTTCAGAGTAGATTGTTTTGAGGACAGATGACCATTTATCTTCAATCATTTGTACTTACTCGTCTTCCTTCCACAGGGCTATTTTGAAAGGAGTATTAGTAATGAGCTGAAATATATATTA
The DNA here is from genome assembly GCF_009829145.1 of Chiroxiphia lanceolata. NCBI lineage: Eukaryota > Metazoa > Chordata > Aves > Passeriformes > Pipridae > Chiroxiphia > Chiroxiphia lanceolata. Next base: position 13,481,713 of record NC_045639.1, read on the forward strand.
ATATTTTTAGCCCAGCAGTTAATAGAACAGCTTTTTTAGGTATGGAGAATAATTCTAAGTTTCTAACCTGTTCTCTTAACTCTATTTTTTGAGTGTTTTTTCAGTGAAAAAAGCTTCTATATTTTGAACTGTAGGAAGGAATACACAAAAGGATAAAATCCAGACCCATGTGGCATAAATAGCAAGCCGTCCAGAACAGTCTATGAGGAATTGATTTTGCCAACAGGATGCTGCTAGTTGCCCAAACTCCAAACAAACCACAAAGTATAGTATGTGCTAAATTTCATCACAATAGAAGGTTGAAGTACACAGAATCTCTGCAAGTCAGACTTGCTTAAGGCTATCTTCTGAATTGCAGTTTTAGCAATATCTTGATGTGCAGCACTGCACCTTGTGGTGTTTTGGGTGGTTTAATGCTATGTAGCAACTGATTATTTTCAACTTCGAGCAGTGCTGAGTCATAACAAATAAGAAGCATAGGCACATTCAATCTTCATGGGTATCACCCTTACCTTACAAAGGGTTAGAGTTGGATGCATCAAAAAGAAAGATACTGCAGGACCAAGGACTTGCCCAGCTCTCTCCTTCCCCATCTGGGGAAATCAGCAGAAGCAGTAGTAAAACAAATTCTCAACCCTCAGTGATATAGCTAGATTTTTGAGCTTAGCTTGGAGGTACATACATAAAAAAAGAGCAAAAAATTAAAGGTTGCATGCTGCAGGAGACTGAGAAAATAGTGATTTCCAGTCACAATCCTGAACCCGTTGGTAGCAGGAGTAAAATATCTTTTTTTCATGAGCTTTACTTTCTTGACCTCTGATATGCATGTTTTATGTAGACAATCTGACTGACTTCCAGCTTCATGCTCTTCTCCCTTTTGGAAACCTTGTAAATCTCCCATGCTTCATCTTCATAAACTTCACTTTACTTTGGTAACCTTTTTATAGATCTTTAAGTTTCCACAACAAAGACTCTTGCCCCTATGAGCAAGATAAAGAACAACTGGTAGCAGTGGTAAACACAATGGACTTGCTGGAAGCATGAAGAAGTACTGCTGAAAGTTCTGCAAACTACCCTGATATGAACACATCTCAAAATATTATGCAACTACTACATAGTTTATATATATATATATATATATATATTTTGCAGAAGACCAAGTTGCAAGATCTTGAGATATATACCTCTGTTAATGAGAAACTGAAAAGTCTCCACCCAGTTTGAACACTGGGAGAAGTTTAAAGGAATAGGACAGGGAACTGGTTTTATAGTACTATTATTACGTTCTATATTCTCTCTTTGCTATCTTTACTGTGAAGAAATTATACCCTCTTGTAAATTAAAAATAGTCAAAATGTGCCACGGTGTTCCCATTTGAATCACAAGATAGACTTTTTGTAGCACGTTTGTTTCAATATTATATGAGCCAGTCCTTTGTCTCCTGAGGGTGCTGAGATACTCTTAGTATAAAAAAAAAACCACTTTGAGATGACGAAGTCCCCAACAGTGATTTTCCTGTAAAACCTACTGGTATGTGGTTATTTCAAAAGATGCAGGAATTTGGATGTACCAGGGAGAAAAAATACTGAATTTCTCAATTTTCTTGCTAATAAAAATAAGCTTACATCCCTCTCTTATTATTTATCAAGTAATGAAACAGGAGCATGTTCCCTACCTTTCTTGACTTATATGCAATATCCTTTATGAATTTGTAAGTACTTTGAGTAAAAAAATCTGGATCAGGAGTATTGCTTCAATCATGAGGGGCTTAAATTTGCATGTTTGTTCTTAATTGCAGGCAGTAAGAAAATAGACCAGGGAGAACATTTTGTACCCATTTGAGTCATATGTTTGTCTAGCTTTTTGATTTGTTGTTGACATTCTTCTTTAGTTCGAGATAATTTCCAGGCAATTTTAAAGCCTCTTTTGAATATTTAAATATTCTGCTGATTTAAAGGGTCAAAGCCCTAGAGGGCAAAGGAGGACAAGAAAGCTGTTTAATATTAAAGGATCACCTCCTAAGCACCACTAAGATGATAAAGAGACTGGAGAATCTCTTGTATGATGAAAGACTGAGAGATGGGAACTTTTTAGCTTAGAGAAGAAAAGGCTCTGGGAGGAACCTATAAATGTGCATAAATACCCGATGAGAGGGTGTAAAGAGGTGGAACCAAGCTCTTTTCATTGATGCTTAGTGACATCACAAGAGACATAAACTGAATCACAGGATTTCTCTGACCATCAGGAAGCACTTTTTCACAGTGCCCACAGAAGTTGTTCTCTTGGACATACTCAGAATATATCTGGACATGATCCTGGACAAGCAGCGCTAGGCAGCCCCTGCTTGAGCAGGGGGCTTGGACCAGGTGGCCTCCACAGGTCCCTTCCAACCTCAATTTTTCTCTGTGATTCTGTGCTTTGACTTCACTCCTAAAGCCTATGAACTCATCCCTGATGCCCTCTGGAAACGATTCTGGGACAATGCATGATCCAAAGCTTCTCCACTAAGATTCACCACGAAACACAATCTAGTTATTCCAGAATGCTATATGGTAGGCATGTTCATAAGATGAAAAGAATGGAATTTTATTGTGGACATCAGCTGCAGCATGCCAGGAGTCACAGAGGCTCAGCCAGGAAATCCAGCCAGTAACAGTAACAGGTACCTACAGTGATGGAGTCAGAAAGCAGTGGTAAAACCATAGAGGCAGAAATAGACACGAGTTTGCTTCCTTTTCTTTGGAAAATACAATTTAAAAGGAATTGTTTATTGTCCAGAGGAGAGAACTATCCCTGGCGATGACTGTGGGATTGCTTTGATGCCTTATCAACGAGTAATAACCTGTTTAGAGACTTGTAAATTTGCAGAGGTTTACAGTGCCCCTTTGCCACACAGCAGAGTTCAACGGGGAGCTAAAATGTAGTTAAATCCAAACTCTGCGTATTTGGGATTCAGATGATAAAAAGTAGTCTGAGGATTGCCAAATGGCAGGGACCAAGAAGTGGGACTCACTTTTAAAATTTATTAAGATAGGAGGTCAAGTAGATAAGAATTGTGACTCTTGTGACCATGCTAGGGTGTCTGCTTACCCTTGAGCAAACACAACTTCAATAAGTGCAAAACAAATGCTACAAAATTGGAAATGGCATTTTCCTCCTGACACAGTTTTCCAAAAATCCAGTGCACGCTTCCTATCTGGGACCATTTTTGTGCATTACAGAAATAGTTTGTATACTCAGTCCAGTTTTCAAAGTTTTGAAAAATGGACAACAGAGTTTATGACATACCTGGGATTTTTGACCTTCCTTGATTTTTACAATTGCTGATACACAAAAGCTCTTTTTTCTCTTCCTTCTTTTCTTGATATGCATTCCCTCTGCTCTTGACAGCTTGTTTCTCTTCTGTTTTTTTTTTTTTTTTTCATTTTCCTGAGCAGATCCTGCAAAACGTTATATTTTGCAGTGTGGTCAGATAGATAAAACCATGATCAAATTGAATCAGTTCTTATTTTAACCAAATTGAGCTCATTTTATCTTATTTTGTCTGTTCTCCTGGACATATGAGAGAGTCTACAGTGCTCTCTGTGGTGATTGGAGGCAAAAGTACAGGCTCCTGAATCAGAAATGTTGAAGTTAACGGGTGGCAAGACATCAGGAGTAGTAAGCTACCGTTTTCTAAATTGCTACCTTAACTCTTGAAATAATATCTCTTTAGTTATTTTGCATTATCGTCATTTCACACAGTCCTCTGACCCAAAAGAGACTTCATGAAACTCTAATGATGTCGTATGACAGGCTTCTCCTTGCAGACCAAGGTACCACTGACTAGGGGGCCTTCAAGGGTAGTGTAGCATGAAATACTACCTGGGAGAAAAATCCTCTCCTGGATGCTGGCATTAAGTGGATAGACGTGTGTTTTTAACCATCTGAAGGGTGTTGAGGAATGGCCTCATGAGGAAGACAGTCTCAATGAAACTTACCATGACTTTCAATGGACGTTGCATCACATACCAAGGGGCATTACCTTGTAAGGTGTATTCTCTTGGCCAGCTAATCTATGTGCTCCATTCTTGAATCAATCTCTTCCTAAATAAAACTTAAACTTCTAAACCAATGACCAAATCAGACTGAACATGCCCCAGGACAGAAATCAAATTCAGTCGTCGTGGTCACTTCACTGAAGAGAGATACTGAGTTTATAGGCTCAGTCTGGTATAGTCATGTGATTTACCTTCTGATTTCTTCTCTGAAAGGTTTTTGTTAAAGGTGTTTTAGACCAGGCCCTTATGATACAATGCTGGAATGGTCAAGACCATTCCACTTACAGCCTGGAGAGAAAAGAGCTTGAAATTCCCTATTTTATCCTACAACTGTATTTTTATTGATAGCCCAAAATGTTATTGTTGTATGATCTCCAAATAGAAAAATCCTTCCATAAATCATTTCACCTTAGCTGGTACCACTTTCATAGCCCTTTCAATCCTCTTCTTTGTGAGTGCATCACAGGTATAAGCATGTGTCCATTTAATGATGGACATCTGCGAGCAGAGAGGAGAGGTCTGAAGTCTTTGAAGCAGCTTATTTGGAGGAGGCAAAGCAAGAGGAGACTCTCCAAATGCTCATGGTGTCTCTGTCAGAAACATGTTCAAGAAAATGACACAGGTTTGACTGCCTGGAGAGTGTGGCACTGCTTGTTCCCATCATGCCCAGAGAAGTTCCCATAATTTGTGGTTCTACTATTCTGGGCTGGTGAGATGAAGTTTACCTTAAGAACTTACCTGGTAAGGAACATAGAGGAAGCAGTGAAGCACAGAATCTAAGAAATGTCTTAGCATGTCTAAAGCATGTTCTTTATCTAGGTGCTTTGAAGACATTCTCAGACTAAACCACACGCAAAAGGTTTGGAAGAAGACTCAGAAGAATGCAAGTAATGTTGTCATCTACAATTAGAAAAGGTGAATTTCAACATTTCTTTCTGCTCTTTATTCATTCTAGCATCGTGGAAGACATTCTGGGATGTCCAAGAAGTGACTGTATTGGTTCTTATGGTTACAACAATTCTTACAGCTGTAAAAACAGCTGTTACTCCCTTTGTATCAGAAAAAACCCCATGATTTCTTGGAGCTAAGTTTAGTTCCACATTCCTCTTTGTTATTGTCAACAGATGTTGCAATTAAGATATATAAGTATCAGAAGGAACAGAAGTAGTCACTCTGGCAGCTGCATTTTCCTGCTACAGTCAAGGGCATTCCTGGCTTTTATTTGGACTTTGTCTTTAGGACTAGAAGCAGTGTAATACAGTGTACAGGATAACTTACTAGTTTTATGTGCTCTTTTGTAAGTAAATATCAGTCCTATACGTTCCAACAACTGCATGAGAATTGTGGGATGTGAGCTAATTATGATAAATTACTGAATAAAACAACAAACAAACAAAAAACCCCAAACCCAACCAACCAACCAACCAAAACAAAATAGAATGGAAACACCATATTTTGGAATTTAATTGGCATTTGTCAGCAGAAAAAATTAACTATGTGCATCAGACATCCTGCTAGTGCAGAATAGTGTGCACTGCAGTTATTCCTTGGACAGTTCATGCCAGCTCAACCCATCTTACCAGGATGATGCTGAATAAGAAATTTTACTTCCTTCCTGCTCTGTTAAGTTAGGCCAGACTTGTTTGTTTTTTTTTCTTTTGATGTCTGCTTGGAATTGTATTGCACTACAAATTACAGGAGCCTTGTATTAAAGGGAAAGAAAAACAAAGCATGAAGCCCCTTGTTACTCTAGTGAGCACATATTTATGTGTCTACTCTCCTGCAGTTGCTTGCATAATCATTATGTAGCTGAGCTAGAATTTGCCCACATGAGTTAATTTATTCACAAAAGTGCCTCAGTTTCGGCATTGCTAATCATTATGTGGTTCCAAACATGGCAGTATTTTTGCTTTCTCTCTCAGCACCTACTCCTCAATAAATGGAAGAAGGTTGACCAACTACCTGAAGTTTTGTTCTGCAGAACTAATGTTAAAAGCAAGGCTCATTCCATCTGGAAATTCCAACAGGAAAGAGCTTGATTACCAGCTTCAGTTTCCAGTATATACTTCACTGCATCCCAGGTTACATACATCTTCTCAACTAAGTCTAAACATTAAGTGGCTGCTGTGTGTGCTTTTTTGTTGATTTATTTTTAGTTCTTTACAAAACAGTCCTACGTGAAAACTTCCAGATGACATTGCAACAGATTGTGGCTAGTATATACTCCCTGACTGTACTGTCACTTGTAGATTTTGAATTAGTTTTTCTTCACTCTTAAGAAGGAGGAAACTTCTTCAAATATCAACTGTAATTGTCCAGAGGCTGGCAAGCAGACTTGCTCTCTTTTGAGGAAAAAGTGCAGCTAATTCTTGTGTTGACATGTAAAAACATTCATAGCTTTTTAGTAGGTGATTTTTAAACTATAAAGACCATTGAATTAGGTGACCACATTCTTACTTCAATATACCTCACTTAATGCTTTGTATTATTGTGAGGGTTACATTTTCAATAGGCAAACTACATTCCAGATATGCTGCATGTAAATATAGCATTACTTGTAAAAACTGAGAAACACAGAATTCTTAAAGTTTTGCACAGAGATGTGAGAGTAATCTACTTTAATCATAATTTAATTTCATATGTAGATCCATACATATTATTCCCAAAGTGAAGTGAGGTAACAGTTAAATAACTCAATTAGACAATGAAACATACATTGTGAAGTTTTAGGTGTCTGCTTTTGCTTCTTAAGTTAAAATATCAGAAACTCGTATATCCATTTAATAACATTTGATATAATAATCTATCGTTAATAAAGGGAAAATGGGCTTTATATGGAATATGCACTTCAAGTGACTTCAAGGTAAAAAAAGTTTAAAAGGAAATAGCATAGGAGCTATAGATATGTTACAGGTGGATAAACAGAAAGAACAAATATAGGATTTTTTTCCCTTCTTTCTGGAGGAAGAAAACAAGTACAGTAAAAGAAGGATGAATCGAACTAACGGAAGAAAACAAGTACAGTAAAAGAAGGATGAATCGAACTAACTTCTGACCAAGAGAGTGCGGAATAAATGATCAGGAAAAAACAGCTGAGAGACTGGTTTAACAATCATCTTAAATGCATAAGTATTTGTGTGTGTTCCCTACATTTTTTGGGTAATCGTTCACAGCGCAATAGTGTGTTCAAAATTCTATTCATCTTGCACTTGAATTTCACATTTTAAAATTTATAAGTGAGAATTTTTTTATTATTCTCCCACAGTAGAGATGAAATCCAGAGACTTACAAAAGTCAGGAATCTCAGTAGGAAAGAAGAAAAAGATAATTTGTCTGTAATCTTTAAAGCTAGAATTATTCACTAAAGCTGTTTTCGAAGACAAGCATCTCCAGCACTTTTGTTCCATGGGAAAATAATAAAATTGATAGAAGAATTGAAGTCTGTCAAGAAAATAAAAAGGGGATGGTGATGATAGCCAGCAAAAAACCTATGATTTTTATATTGGATCTTGTGGTGCTTGGTAGGGTGTTTTAGTCATGCTTTTAGTATTGCTTAAAATCTGAAAAAGCTGTATTTTGAGATACAGGCTGAAAATATATCAGCTATTATAAAATCTCTCTTACCTACTTATATGTGGGATGATGAATATGGGTCTGATTTGCATTTCACGGAGTTTGGGTTTCTTAGTGGCAGGAAAATATCTCACGAGGTCTTTTATCCTGAGTGCAGAAGGGATCCTGACTGCATTCCAGTTAAAGGATAAATAAGTTGGTTTCTTGTATTGGGGTTCACACATCGTATGCACAGAACAACTTCTTTCAATTCTGTGAGGAGCTAAGAACAGTTACCAAAATATGAAAACTAAAATGTGCTTATGTGCGGAAGTCCTAGACAGGAACGCCAGCACAACTTTACTATTCCAAGTGAATTTGTGTGAGAGTTGGATGCTGGTGCAGACTGAGTTTGGGAGAGTGGAATTTGAGTTGGAGGGCATTGGGGGATATATTTTCCTCAATGTAAAAGGTATCTGAGTCTGGAAGTTTACTTCTCATCAAAGTTCTGCATTTTTATATGTGATTGAAAAAGTATGATATTAAAAGTTCTGTTTGTCTGCATTGCTGTTAAATCAGTTAGAGAACAGAGCCTGAATAAGTGACTTGTTCTCTCGTGCCTGATTCTGATAAAAGAATGACAATGGAGATCATTGTTATTAAGTGACCTGAGTTACCCAATTTTGTTCTATAACACAAATGTAGTTAGCCTTGGAAATTATTGGCATTCTGACTAGTCACACAGCAATTTACATTTAATGATGAGGAAAAAATATTTTTACAGTGGCACATCTAGTATGTATTTATCAGGTTAGAATATGCTTAAATCCCGTTTCTTTTCTTCCCAGGAATTGCCATAAATGGGCTGTTTAAAGCCAAGCCCATATTTACCATTTTTCATGAGTTGAGATGCTTTTCTGAACCTGAACTTGGCTATCTGTGTACCATCAGCACCACCAGAATCTCATCCAAAGGCCATGAAAATCAGTGGAAATACTCCCATTAGCTGCAAGAAGCTTTGGAGGACACTTCATTACACTCATGGTAAGAGCAGGGTCTTAAGCTCATAAGAGAAAAGATAAATAGGAATGTTCACATTTGATTAATCATAATGATAATTTGTGCTTGCTCTTCATAGTCTGAAATATTTTGCCTACTTTGTCTGCAGCTAGGACTGGTTAAACTCTAGAAAGAATTAATTATTTGAAAATATTGCTATTATTATCCAAATAATTTATATGATTATGAATACTTGAAAAATATTAATTTAATTGCATTTAGTGAAAAATGGTAACATTTTCAGAACAGTATAGTCACAGAACATATTGACAAGATCTACTTGCAATGCAACCACCAAAGTCTTATTGTACTTGAGAAGAATGTCTTGAGAGAGACGAAAGAATCTAATCTGTGTTCTTTCTTTATAGTGACAAAACTAACTAGCTTTAAGTTAGTTTTGCAGATGTGAAGCTGGTCTTGGTAACTTGATTAAATGTTTTTGAGAATACACTTCTAAAAAATTTCACAGTATACATTTTTTTTAGGAAGGGAAAGTAACTGAGAATTACTTGTAGCTGCCTATCTAGAAAATAATGATTTTCTGTCAGTATGTTCAGTTTTAGTACTATTAATAATAATGTAAAGTTCTCATATGCCATTTTTCATCTGGGAATAAAAAATGCCTTAGGAAAATTCATCTCAGCTCTGTGTCACAATAAGAGTAATGAAATTATTAAAGCAAGGACATCAGTGCAGAGAGAGAACCCTTATGTTTCAGGCCAACGCTCTAACCAAACAATCAATATGCATTTTGGGTGCACCAGGTCCTGCACAGTTCATCCAGGAACACACAGCAGATCACAACTAGTGATTGAGCAGTTTATTTCCAAGAAAGGGTCATTCAGAAATAAAACAACTCTTCAAGTCTGAGTTTTAGTCTTTCTAGGGAGGCCAAAAGAGCACACTGGCAACCTTCATGAGCTCTCCAAAGATTTAATGTCTGTTGCACAGTGCAGGCTGCAGAAAAATTGTACTCAAGGCATTATAAAGAGATGTTATATTACCATAGAATATCTATATTTCAATTAAACCAAGGGACATAAACCTACTTTGTGTGTTTCAACATAGGTTCAGTTTGCAACTTCGTAAATGGTACTGCTTACTGGTTGGATGAATTCATGCATTAGAAGACACAATTAAGCTCAATACACAAAATATTTGTATTATGGCAAGTGAGAGAGAGGGTTATATTCAATCTCATTGCAATTATTGACCTCAAATGTTTTGATCAAGTTAGACATAACACTTCCACAGAACAATCAGTAAAAATGTATATTATATAGAGTTATGACTATGTGGGAGCTGTACATCTAGGGGAATAGAAGAAGTACTAGTGTATTTTTATGGTGTCTTGGCTTGATCTTAAATGTCTATGCAGGTCCTTTTTTTTTTTGGTATTTTTTCTAAAATATGTATTGTATAACTGATGCTATTTTGTCGTCGTTGAATTATGAAGTGTCACAAACGCAGAGCTAAAGTCTTAAATTGATTCAAGAAAAACAAGAAAAATTGGATGATCATTTATAAGTTAAATAGAATGAGTTATACAGAATCCATTTCTGTATGTGTATCAGCAGCTTTTTCATCGTCAACAAAAGTTGCCCGAGCATATTATTTTATTAGAGGTAAAATGCACATTACAACCACAGCCTTTTAAACTGACCTACACAATAAATTTGTTCAATTTAATTAACCCTACTAAAGTCTAATTTTGCCTTAGTATTTAGTAAAGATGATGACATGGAAATAGTGGAGCTGGTGGAAAATAATGCAGATTGCCATATCTAGATCTGAGGTAAAGGATCAAAAATGCTCTTTGTGCAAAATAGACCAACATGAAAAGCTCTGTATTTTGTAATAGTAATTTTTATTTTAATACTGATATATTAAAATAGTTTTAATAGTTCTTTAGTCCCAGCATTTCCATATGACTGAAGAATGGCAAATGCAGCGAATGCACCTTTTAAGGAACGGTGAAAGGGATAGAGGTTGTAGGCATCTGTAGCTCTGTTAACATGACCTTAATAGTATGCACAGATTTAGAAAAAAATGTTAAGATGTAGCAGATCTGACTACAATAATAAACACAGGGAATATACAGTATTCCTTTTTCAAAGGAAGAAAACAGCAATTGTACTAAAAGAAGACTTTTAGTCATATATTAGACTCAACTAATATATGACCAAAGGAATGCAGATTAAAGCAGATAAAACCTTTAAATTCAAAACAGCTATTTTTTTTCTCTGCTTCTTTGTGTTTATTTACACTTTTAAATTGTTCCACTTCTATATTCTTGACAAAATATATGTGGAATATTTATTCCTGAAATCAGTGATCTTACTGTGTTTTATTTCAATATAAGTTTTAGCTTAGAATAAGGATATAAGTAAAATGACCCCTTTTAGCAGAATTGGAAACCTTTGTAGCTTTTTCAACATGTCTATGTGCACATCTTCTCAAGGCTGACTTACTTCCTGATAAATAATCATCAGGTTGAAAAATACTTTGGAACTTTTCTATTACTGATTCAATATTTCAGATTTCTGTTACTGGAGATTTGGTTGAGATGCCTATAATTGCCTATTTTAGTGTAGGTGTAGTGGTGAACTCTTTGTCTTCACACAGTAGTTGTATCAGCAGTGCAAAAGGTTTGCTATTAGGTGACAGCTTGTTGCTGTCAGCCATTATGAGGTTTCCATGCCACATCACTCAAGTTAGGATTTCTGTGTTTAAAGGTAAATTGTCCTCTCCGATTCTACATTTAAAAAACAGTCTACGTCAGCCATTTGAAACAAAGTAAGGCAAAAGAAATTACCTCTTGTGAATTCTCTTTTCTGTAAAGACAGGTAAAATTTTTAAAAAGTCATCAGTAAAACAAATAAAAAACCAAATATTTGGGTTTGGGTTTTTTTCCCAAACTTTACTGTCTATTGATTTTTAAGCACAGTTTGTTTTTCTGACTACTTCTCTAAGTATAGTGCTTGATGTGAGGATGTAATGTACAACCAACTTTTGCAGTCTTTTAGAATGTATTTCACATCCTTTTAGTCCTACAAAGCACCAGAGGAGTATTTCACTGCAATTTCTGTTGTGTGTTTTTGAATGTTCAGTATTTTGCTGAAGTCCTATTTTCCCAGCTCACTGGCACAGGTCTAGAACAAAGGTCTCGCTTCTAATGGAAAGGTGAAATCACGGAAGAGAAAGTTTATGGCCATAGCCTTGTTCTTACAGGCTGACAGGCTATTTTAATCATCAGCCAAAGCACAGAAACCCGTGCTTGTTACTGAAACCTTCTTCACCTTTGGGAGCAATGTTCACTGACATTAAGGAACTTTATGACAAATTGATACCACCTAATGAGCTACAAGATAACAGACATTTAAGATGAAAGCTAATATAGAAAGAGACTGGAGTTCTTTGTCTCATCTTCCTCTTTAGTTTGCCAAGTGAGCACTAGATTGTTCTTGTCTGTCTCTGAAGAATAAGCAGTGGGCAGCTATGCTGCAGCAGTTGTAACTCAATGCCTGCCACCCCATTTCTCCAAGAAGTAATTTGTTGGATTTTTTTTTTTTTAACCAAAGGTAGCATACCTTCTCTTCTCTTAGGATAAGTATTTTCCACCCCCTCCTCTGGTTTTTCTACTCACTTGTTCATGAAAATATGTTCATGTGCATGTGTACGTATAGCCAAAGAAAGCCTAACATCTTATCATTCATCCTATTACCATCTCTTTGGGAATGCTTCAGTAATAATAATTGGGTTTGGTTTAAAATTTAGCACTAGCCTCAAATCTGGCTTTAATACATAAGTAGTTAATTTCATGAAAGGACGACTCATTTAATAAATAGGTGATCCACTAATTAGATGAGAGGGAACAGTACTGACATTTTGAAGGTAAGGAGAAAAGGCTAAACTTTAGCCTTAAACTATGTGCAAAGGTGTTTAATATGTTTTCTTTTTGTATCAGTGCAATCTTCTTGACTTAGACGTGCCATTTATTTTTATGGCCAAATGAGCTTAGACTCATGGCACAATTTACTGTGCACTCTGAAGAATCATTTACAAACATAGCATGAATTGAAATAATTTACGAGTTCAAACCCAGTGCTTTCGAAACTCAGTACTTTGTCTACACTTCATTAAATAAATTTCCCCTGAAGTCCTTATACACATGGTTGCAGCCATGTAGCTTTGACTACAATACTGTTTAAGAGGGGAATAGTCTGGCCCATGCCAATGTGACCACCTTAGGTTGAAGATATCTCAGTAATTTTTTCTCTGGGGGGTCTTAGACCTACGGAAGTTTTAGTAAAAACAAGGAAACAGTTCTTCAACTAACCTATGTCTGACTGGTTGTCCTGATTTCAGTGAAGTCAACAAAAATTGACAACCTTGCTTCAAGACAATAGAAAGAGAACTGTAAAATTTAAATTTATAATATTACCATATTTAGACTACGCTACTGGAAAAAAAGTGTAATTTACATAGACTCCCTCTGACATAGTCTAGAAAGTGATTAATATACCCCTTTTCTTGTTCATTCTCTGATGAATGGCCTCTCCAGTGGCCACTTTTCTTCAAATAGTTTGTTAGTAGTTTATCTTCTCCATTTCTCCAGGTCTCTCAATTTCGAAGTTACACAACACATTTCCTATGTTCAAGACCACCTTTTCTTAGTCATTAATTTAATTTCACCTTTAGTGGTTGTTATGCCTGGGTGAAATATGTTCAAGATTTAGCCACAGGTGTAGTTTTGAGTGTGTCCTCTGCAGGCAACTAGTCTGTTCTTCACGATCAACATCATTTCTGTTAATAGATTGCACCATTGCTCCTTTCCCAAGATTGGATATTTGCAAAAGAGTCCATTCTTTTTCCACGTTTTAGTTCGGATTTGAGTGATCCAAAAAAGTCTCTTGTGCCTAGTGAGTAAAAGTCAAGGTCTTCGTTCAAAGTCAAAGTCATGGTTCATCTGCATGACCCCTGGTCTTGGCTCTGTGTGTTCAAACTCAGCCATCTGCTTTATTGGTATCTTTCTCTGTTACTAATACTTGAGATATGATTATAGCACAGAAAAGAATTTCTTTTCTGAGATGACTAGCACGTAGTGTCCATACTGTGTGTATATATCAATTTAGATTCCTAGGAAACACATAAAAGGACTTCATGAGATGCGCTTAACCCTGGCAAGAACATGAACAACAACCAAATCTTAAACACCTCATGTCCTGGCCCCTTGATCCTCAGCCACCCCACCAAGCTCCTGTGTTTCTCTTGGGTTAGCAAAGGCAGAGCTAACTTGGGTGTCTGCAGAGGACTACTTCAGAACTAAAAAACTTTCTCAGTGTCCCTCTACTATTTTGTCAGAACAGTACTTTTCTATACCATAAAATATGGATTAATGGGTACAAAATCATTTTGTGCATGTTTTATGAGTGCCAGGTGCATAATAAGTTTCTAAAATTAGATCAGTTCCCTTGATCAACATTTAGATAACTTAAGCAAAAAGTGTTCTTTCCATTTTGTCATATTTCTAAAGCATGAGGGAAGGATTTAAACAAGACGTTCTGTGTCTTTTTTAATGGGAAATTATAAAGACATTAGGTAATTCATGGCAAGATAGATTTATTCTCTCAAAGACTTTTAAAGGGAATTTCCATCACCCTTCCCTGAATGGGAACAAAAAAAATACCTTTTTAGTTATTGTTCAAATAATGACTCAGTTGAATACATTGTTCTTATTTATAGAATAACTTTCATACTGTATTTTGTAAAGAAAAAAAGAAAATTATACTAAAGAAAAGTGATGAATTTTGCACCCTTATTGAAAAGTACATGAATGTACTTTAGTGAGCAAAAGGCTGCACGATCAGTAGCGAATGTATGTACATAAACGAAAATCCCACTATTAAGCAATGAGTAGGTCTGCAGATTATATATCAGATGGGCCTGCTGAAATAAGATTGGTGATGTGGTTCAGTTGCTGTTGCCTCTGTACCTCTGCTTCTTATGCAGCCTCAGATTTCTTCCTGTCCTCTTACTTCACGTGTTGTTTTGCTTAGATATTGTACTGGGCCTTGACACGATATTCCATTAAATTCATATCAACATATTGTGCCATAGTTTCTTTGTATAGCCAAATGCTCCCTTGATGAGCCTGTGTGAGCCCAGGTGACACCTCACAGAACTGTGTTTTGTCTGTCTAGAAGCAAGTGTGGTTTATGCATGGCCAGGGCCACAGTGACTCCCAGCTTTCACTGTTTCCTCTGGGCCTTAGTTACAGGAGCTGTGAACTGCCTTGATGCTTAACTAGGAGTTTGGCTTGTGCTGCAGAGTGCAGGAACAAATAGAAAGTGAAGTATGGTAGGATGATGGTGTATAATCTCTTGTATAAGCTCAGTTTCTTTTTTTCCAAGGAATCTAGAACATTTGATCTTAAAAGGTGAAATTAATAAATAAACTGTGTTGCCTTCATTCATGATGACAGCATGGGTGACCAAATTGCTAGAATGCTGTTGTCTTCTTCTACCAAAAGAAATAAAAGGCTGTTTGTACTTTATTGTTGAATTGTGACATCTATAATCAGGATATCAATTCAAAATACAAGCTGATGACGGGGAAAACTTTTGAAGATAGGTTTCTTTTGCCACCTTTTGGCTTATCATAAAGATTAGCTGGTAGACTGTGTGTTAAATCAAATCTTGGCATTACTGGAGGATACTTCTATTTAAGTCTGCCAATAAAAAAGCCAAAACCTAGTTTTAGGCTCTTCATCGCTTTGACATTTCAGTGCTGTCTGGAAGTTAGCTGTAATACAAATACAAAAAGAATCCTCATTAAGTTTTGTTAATTATATCATAGGTAAATCTATTTGACATGCAATTAACACGCAAGCAACAAATACAGGTATATTTCTTAACACATCAAAGCAGTAATGAAAGTTATGTAACATGCATTTAAAGGGTATTTAAAAATAAAGCTGGGTTTAAATTGCAAGTAACAATGAAAAATTATTAACTGGTCAATGTGAAAATTAAAGGGCCAGATAAGTCATGAGACTGCTCCTTGAAATAAAGAAATTTTCATGGCTATTTTCCTGATGTGTAAGACTTCACAATTTAATGCTGGTTTTGGTTATAACTTTTCTATACTCTTTGTCTTAATAAGGGATAGTTTTCTTTGGTCAGAGTAACAATGTGGATATACTTTATTTATGAATTATAGATGCAATGCTCTGCATTTGCTTAGCCATGGTTTTGAATGCAGATGCAGTTTAACACGTATTCTGCTTCACATCCTGTCATATTTATTGTTGTGGTAGACTGTTAAATAGAGATTATGATCTTCTCTAAGGCAATATTTGTCTTCATCAACAAAAGATACAACTTCAGATAGTTTTTTTAGAAAAGCCTTTTGTCATATTGAATCAGTCAGCCGGTTCTGTGTAGAATGTGAAACTATTACTGCTTTTTAAATGTTGGTGTAGCAAAACAAGAACAATTAGCTTTGATTTAAAAGGAGGCGAGTGTTATAGGAGGAAAGACACATTTTTGTGGTGTGATCATTTCTTTTGACTTTCAAAGCATCTTGGCATAGCAGAAGATCAGGCTGAGAGGTGAGTCCCTGGGAACAGGATGTCTTGTCATTGATTCTGATTTGAGCATCATAATAAAAATTGTGGTGCTGGAATATATATGTATTTGTGTTATCATTGTGCCTAGATTTCCACTGTGTTCGGGCCCCATTGTACATACAGAACGGAAAGCCAGTGTATGCTGGGGGGGGGAGTGTCGAAGGTCACACAGTCGAAAAGCATAATTTTCTCTGTTTTTTTCTATGAGTATACTAGCAAGAGGTTCAGTGAGTGTGGACATAAACAGGCAGAATATATTTCTGTGTATAAATCTATACATTCGTATGTAAACTGTGATTAAAATACGCTGCAAGCAGAAAAGAGCATATCATTTCTATGTGTATAAAGACAAGAACTCAAATATTGCCACAGATAAGAGCTTAAAGAGCCTGTTGTTTTCTTAGGAACAACAGGTCCACTAAGGGATTAAAACTGAAATGAGAGTTCAAACCTTACAGGTATTCACATCTGTGAAGTAGCATAACCATTAAAAATTCTCTTCAAGAAATCTCAGTGGAATGAAAACCCTCAATTTCTGTGGAGCCAAGAGAAGAAAAATAATGTTTACTTTTTTATAGCATCTGTCTTTAAACTTCAGTCCTTTAAAATCTCTTGCTTCCTGCAACAGAAGAAACAAAAGGGGCACATAATAGACCTCCTTTTGCACATGAAATAAAGCAGGATGTTACTTTTATCCTTGGCTTCTTTGTTGCTCCCCAAATCTATCTCTCTTTGAACAATCTGCCACTACTCTGTGCCAGCAGGAGCTTTAGAAGAAGGTCATCTGCACTGCCTGCTATGTTTGGGGGGTGGACTCTCTTAATTCCTAATGTATTGGAATGGAGATTTCACTCTATGTTCAGAATGGGATTGCCAGCCATCATGTTTTGGGGATGGGGCAGGCGTAAAGATCTCACAGACATTAGTACTGCTGCTGAATGAGAAATATGGAGGTGGATACAGCACATGGTCAGTCTACCCGTAAAAGGTAAATGAAAGTTCTATTATAAATTAATTAAAGTACTGACAAATAAATGAGACATTTTGAGAAAAATTTTCATAGTAATGTTTTAAGTGGATCACTGATGTTATGCAGTTCACTGCAGAAAATGTGAGGATTTCAGCGACAGTAAAAAGGGTCACCAGTTGTTTATACAGTGGCGGTACTCAAGAGGATCCCGTTATGCTATGCAAGTATGGAAAAGAGACTATGCTTGTCTTGAATGTGTTTCCATTGCAATAAATCATACTTCAGCCTAAATTATTTCTCTGCTGTGTGCCAAGAGAAAAGGTTATTTGATTAATTTAGAGACTAGGCAGACTTTTCTTCTGTTTAATTCAGTCCTACAAAATATGAACTCTCCTAAGTGCTTTGTGGACAGATATTTTTAGTGTCTTCCTGTTTTCCTCCTAAAAGTTCTCTTGTGTCTTTATTGCAAGCTCTGTTTTTTAGGGTACTGCCCCTGAAACAGAGAGATCATCTTCCCAAATCTCTTCAGTTCAAGGAGAAAATTACATCAGTTAAAAGTTCTCCTGCATCTTCCAGTGAGCTCACTGACCTCTCTTTTCCTTCTACCCTTTGTGTAACAGGTGAGTTGCAGATTGATGGAGGCCATTCCCTGAGGGAGAAAGTATGTTTAATCTTTTTTTTTTTTTGACAAACTGTTGTCTGTTTGATTGTACTTAGTTGGCATTTCATCTGTTTTTCTCATCCTGAAGTTTTGTTCCATCATTGCCATTTTTAAAAGACAAAAGTGATTATAGTAATTTCCTCAGATAAGTCCTGAAAACCTCTTTACAGATATGGTTTATGTTTATTAATGTTTATTAATCCAAGGGACAGAGGGGAGACATCAGACACTGAGGGTTGTCTGTGTCCTCTTTTGAGGTATATGCAACTGTACTCCATTGTAATAGTCTAAAAATAGTGAATTCTCCTTTGTCACTCATTAAGGAATGATAAAACCAGATTTTTGGAACCTGTTACCAGAATAATTTTTTTTGCCTTTTCACAAGGTTCTCCTCAGTGCTGAGTAGCAATTGCATGTGTTGCACTGTCTGTACAGTTCTCTTTAAACCGAGGGTATCGTATGCAGTGCTAAACTCAGATACAGGAAGGAGTCTGTCATCGGAAACACAGGACTTCAAATTTTGTGAGGAAACATGTAGGATGGGGAGTCCTTAATTACAGACTTGAGTTTGACACCTTCCTGTAAGTATTATGTCCAACAAGGACAGAAATCCAGGTCACTGCCAACTTAGGCTTTTTCTGCACTGGGGAACATTTAGAGAACATTCCCACTATTGCAGCTCCACTGACATTAGTGGTAGGACGAGCTGCAATATTCACAGCTCTCCAGCACTAGCAGCTGTTTCAGCACTGTGCTAATTAGATTGGCACTGAGCTGATTTCATAGACATGATGCTGCTGACAGCTGCTGGGGTGCCATCTACACTAGGGCTGCCAGCACTGATAAAGCTATAGTAGTGTTGGTAGCTGTGGCAATTATTTGCAGAGTTCTTCACAGTAAATAAAACTGAGATGTGAGCTGAAGTTATAGTATGTATATAAATGCATATATGTGACTTAATTTATTCCCTGTTTTCCCCTAGCATCCTACTCATATGAATACGGTTTACCGGTCATTTGTGAAAAATTGAAAATCTCATGAATCATGTATCTTCTGGTTTGATATACTCTGAGATGAGGGAGAGTAAAGGGAGCAGGAAAGTTTCATATTTAGGATCGACAACGTGCAGTACAGTGACTCTGGTTAAGAGTAAAGTAGGAATAATAATTATCTCAATGTGCATTTTGCTAGCTGGGAAGTGGTGATGAGCTGTGTATTGATTGTCAAAGTACTTTAAAAGGCTTTCAGTGTCCAACACGGGTTGATCATGCCTATCTCATTCACACGTATCTGTATGTGATACCTGCCTTCCTTATCAAAGCAAATCTTGTTTGAATGAGCAAAGCATATTTCTAATAAAGTATAATTTATAAAGATAAAGAAAGAGAAGGGTGTCTGTACATGAGAATGTGTCAGATCATTCATTTTTCACACAATGTTTTGTCATTTCTCTTAAAATTTTAAACAGGTAGAAACACTTTATTTAAATACTACTTCTAATCTTCATTTCCATTGTCCTTATTCTTTTACTCAAAGTATCACAGTATTTGACAGTTTTTTTCCTTTATTGGAAATTAATACTGTTTGGCTTGGCACATGTGTAAGGTAACTTAATAAACTCCTAAAAGGATAGGTAATTAAAGGAATACTGTTGGCCAAAGAAGAAACACCACTGTCCCCTTCCTTTCTGATGCAGCTACCTATGAAACAACTACAATGAGATTTTTCAGTAGCCCTTGGACCTCATATTGAAATAATTTTACAAGTCACTTCTACTAAAAGTTGCTTCTGTGCATGCAAAAATGTGTAAGCAAATGAGAAAAAAATTGCAGACAGAGCCTGTTTAAACCATCCTGTTCTCCTAAAAATAGTTTGAAGGAGAGTTCAGAGAGTTTTCTACATTTATGAATGTCAGCGACACACCTTTTTAATTGTGTGAAGTACTGACAAGGTAGCAAACCCTCCTGGCTGCTTCTTTCCCCCTCCCCGCCCCCAATTTATTTTAACATGTATTTGAGCATTTACTTTAACAAAACTGGCAGGGTTCCCTCTACTCCCGTGACTACACTCAGACACAGGCCCAAAATCAATGCCCGTCTCCATTTCCAGAGAAATACACACACACTTGAGAAAATGAAATACTCATTTGCAGCTAAATTGCCTGTGGCAAACAGTCAGAAGAACTTTACTGGTTGTCTGATAAATCATCTACCCAGGCATACACATGCTTGGTTCTAACCATTGTTTTACTCAGCCCCACATTTACACAGAGTTTAGCTTTAAAAATCTAACAGTCCAAATTGGGTATATTTTGTTGGATAAGAAAGAAAATTCTGGCCTGTTTGAACTCTCCTGCATAAAATATCTGTCAGCCTTGTATTACATAAAAATTTTCCTTTCTTTGAGGGAAGTTAATTGCTTTGAAAAATGTAATACCTATATCAAATGTAGATTGCTGTGTTGACTACTTTGTAGTATTTCAAGCACAAAATAAAACCAACAATAATAGTGTATATTAGAGAAACTATTCTTGATTAAATAGAAGGCATGCAAAGGAAGTCTATTCCTTCATTTTTGTGTATCTTGGTATGTGTTACCTGTGCTGGAATGTGATAAAAACAATTCTGAACTTCAATCATTTGAGACTGTAAGACAATTGTAATGAAAGATCTTCCAAAAGCAATGCTTGTCTAAGATACCAGATGACAAGAATATTTATTAAAAATCAATTCAAATATTTTATTAGCTTTAGCTCTGCTGTTGTTCTGTGTAGTTAATTTCTAATTCCAAAGCATCTATAGCACTTCACAGTTAAAAGAGCAGACCTCTCATGAAGTGGGCATGATAGTGCTATCTATCACATCCTATTCTTTTTCCTTTTTTTTTTGTTCTTGTAAACATAATCCTTGAATAAATATAACTACTTATATTCACAAGTAACCAATTAAGGTTCATGGTTGCCTTATGTGTGTGGAAAAAATTGAAACCCTTCATTGAATTCAATAGTAAAAGTTTTCTAGAACTAGTGAATTTAGACTAAAGTTTTCCATGGTTTGATAAAGGCTAAAATTTTACAAATCTGTACAGTCACAATATGAACCTTGGATAACCTAAATTCTCTCATCCTTCACTCTTTGTGCATGGTATTTTGAATGTGAAAGCAATTGAAGATTTCTGTAAGTGATGGCTGTTTAATGATTTCACAGTATATTCCTACCCCCTGTTAGCTTGTATTATTCTTAGTCCTTTTCATCATCTGTTAGTCCATATTCTTTTCCCATAGGATTTCACCATTTTATTTCTTTAAAAGGGTATAATTTGCAGCTATGACCCTGCAAAACTCTTTTTACAGTAAGATCAGACCCACAAGAGCAGAAGATCAGTACTATTAGTAGTACACCTTTTTTCATGGGCAAGGGAGGAGTCAATACTGCCATTGCAGAGGGTAATTTTCTGATTTATAGCTCCAAGGCATTATAGTCAAGAGAAGTATATGCATAGAAAAACTGAACTCAGCCCCTTGACAATACCTTTCAGCAAGCATTAGCTAGAAGGTGCTCCATAGATGAGAGGGATCAAGGTGTGACGGAAGCACTTCAAGGATCAGAAGCATGGTCACTTTTCCTCATCTGTCTCTATTACCCTTTCCATTCAACACTTCTGACTTTGCCTAGCTTTGCTCCAGAATTCATAGACATAACATTGAGGAAGTGAATGAAAGAAACCTGGAACAACATTTCACATGATGTTTTCAAACCTCACTGAAAACCAGCTGTGTGAGAAATTTCTAATTAGAAATAGACCTAGAAATAACACATCAGAAGGTAATTTGGTTTAAAAAATTCAAGGTTTTAATTCAAGTTAAAGACTCATAAGCAATGTTTCAGTCTGATTGGTCTCTGACAAGCAATATAATTTTCTTTCTTCTTACAGTACAAAAAGGACTATAAAAAAAAAAAACAACCAGCATTAAGAGCAAGGTTCTTTCACCAGGTACTGAAATTGTCATACCACTTTCATCTGCACTAATTTACAATATTGCATGTAAACAAATTAGCACTGGCCTTATGTTTAACCCCAGTAGAAATGTAAGGGTAGTATTAAGTACGATTGAGTCAGTAAGCTACTTTGGGTACTAATTTAATTTAGTTTCTTAAAGTGAAGCAATTTTGGTAAGACTAAAATGAGTTGAACCCAGTACTAAAGTCAAAATGTCAATCAAAACAAAGCAGAAATGGAAAAGTAATTTTTACAGCAATGTGGGACCTTTAGTGATATCTGCTCTTGCTGATATGAACCTACAAAGTTAAGAGTGTCTTTTAGCTGGAGAATATATTTTAAAATGGCTACCACCAGCAATAAAGAATAATGATGATTTCAGATACCAGTACTCATACTTTTATCTTCAGCAAGTCCAGCAGGTAATCTGGGAATGGATCCAGATTCTTAAACACAGTGCCACCTTACATGTCCTTGCATATCTGAGGAACTTGGCTTACAAGTAAAGGAGTAGGTGTTTGGTAAAATGTACTTCTTTAGGAGCAACTGGAAAACAGGTGCAAGACCCGTAAAAAATGGCATGTAACATAGTAAATAATTTGTGTACCCCCTACTAGTGACATCTGATGCTTCTCCTCCCTTGAAATTCTAGAAATACCATTACATTTAACTAATAGTTTTTTTTAACAGGCAAGACTAAAGTCCAAGTGAAGTTTTTTCTTCAAAAAACAGTGTCTGAACATACTATTAAAGGGCTTTCAGTTCTACTGAAACTTACCTCCAGCCAAACATCTGGAAGAGCAATAAGTCTTACTTCCACATATGGTACATATGTCTGGACACAAACTGATAAATTAGTCACTACATGTATTAAGTGTGGCTGTTAGCCTATCTGCAAGGATAGCACTACTGTCATCCTTCAGTAGTATACTAGATTTAACACTTAATCTTTCCCCTGATATAACTCTAATCTCCAGTTAGATAGTTCTGCAGATGGTGCTGTGGGAAATGTTTGCAATTCAGAGACAAGGCTGAAACAGGAGTGGAGCAAGAACAACTTTATTCCTCTTCAGCTTTTTCCAGAACAGAAATATTAAGGCAATTTCTTTCAAAAATTTTGGGCAGTTATGAGTGTTTGTATTTTTGAGAGGGAAACTCTCTGAAGTACGTGATACTTGTCTCCTTGAAGTGCTCAGCCAAGGATCAACAAACTATACAATGGATGCAAGGTGTCTCATTCACATGGTAGAGCTTTTAACCAACTTTCCTATAGTGTGAACAACCAATATTTATATTGCAACCAGTGTAACTAGACTTTTGTTTCCAGTAATAAGAACTCACAGGACAAAGCGAGCAATGGAAAAGAATAGCCTGAAAAAAAGAGAACAAAAATGTATTCACAGAAAAATGACTGGATGTTAACAGCAGGATTTTACTACTGAAAGGCAGAAAAAAAAATGGAAGTTTTATGCAAATATAAAGTAATATGTGGCCTGCTTTTGAGTTTTTGCTTGTTTGTTTTGGGGTTTAATTTTTTTTTTTTTTAAAAAGGTTAAAGCTGTTTGTATCAAATTGATAGAGTATGTCAATATTTCAGCAAAATACCTTTTCTGGACTGGCAGCTGGTTGGTCAAGTTTGATGGCATTCATATATTAGCAGCAAAACTATGGTATAGTTCAGAAACTGGAGTGGTCAGAGGAATTTGCAGGAAACTTCAGCCTTCAGCAAGGTTAGTTTCTTGCTATAGAAATGGAGGGGTGTGGGGGAAGTATTAAGGGTCAGTGTATATCCCTTCTAACTTGGATGAAAAGTTTTGAAGATGTCACTTAGATTTCAAACAAGAAAATATTCAAGAACTTGCCCTCTCCTTGTACATCTGCAGATCTGTGGAAGGTGCACCTGTTCTGAGGTCTGGATGGTCCATGGATCCTGCACAGCACTGGACTCTTTCCCCCTGTAGCTGTCCTCTGACACACTTACTGCCCACTACAGAGAACCTTCTGTGAGCCTGTCTGAAAAGACTAAACCTGAGGAGCAAAACAGAGTCAGAGAGCTTGTTTGGTGGCTAAGTCAGAGGGACAACCCGGTGAGAACCCAGTGAACTTGCACTCTCTGCTAAATGTATCTACCCTTGGATTCTAGAGAGCAGCTGCAGCCCTGAATAAAGTGTGTTCTGAGCACTGAGGAAGGCTTTGAGTGTAGCATGTAGAAGATTGTACAGGGCTCTGGAGAATGCCAGCATTGCTAAAATCCTTTGGGAGAAGTCAGTATCATTTACAAAGGGAAGGAATTGTTTTCTGAAGTTCACATCATCTCCCAAACTACCCTGCCCTTTGGAATAAAGAAGCTCCTGCAGCCAACTACTAAGGAAGAGAGAAGTACTTTAGTGGTTTTGGTAGTTTTTAATCTATAGGAAATTATTAAAATCAATGCCAAACTGTAATATTTTTAGAAACTGTTATGATTATAATAGACGAAAAAAGAGTTCAGAGAACCACATATGTGTACTTGTATGTGTGTGTAGAAATATGCTGTCTTATACTATCCACTAGATGGACTCATGAATAGAGTGTTCAGAATCAAAACTCAGACTCCTGGTAAAGAGAAATGCCTGGTGTTAAGCTGCTGCCAGAGTCTGGCACACAGCAGCAGAGTTAGGGAAAAGAGTTATTGCACCTGCACCTTCTGTCAGTGCAAGGTCTAACTATAATCTGCTAGGAGAGAGGTTCTGGCTGGCTACCAATGCTCTCTCTAGTAATGGTGTTGAAAAGATGGAATTTTATCCAGCCAAGAATCTTACAGATTTCTGAGTATAGAAAAAATTATGTAAGTGCTTGAGGTAATTTGAATTAGACCCCATATGTGCTCAGAGTGCATGTAAGGGCGCCATATGGTCATAAAAGTGGGAAGAGTATGTCCTGAAACTTGCTAATAATTACCTTTAGTAGACAATTGGATATTCTGCTTTAAATGACAAGCTTATTCACAATCATTGTCTTCAACTACTTATTTCTATTTCCAATCACAAGTTAAATTATTATTGCATTTTGTGTTCGTTTGTTTCCTTAACATAACCAGCTGCTTTTCACTTTAGTTGCTGTATTTGCTAAATGATGCAATACTTTCTGAAATGTGAACAGCTAGCAGAGGCATCAGCTGTACCCATTTCATTAAAATAATTATTTTTAAATCACCTGGAACATACAGCTGTAGTTATGCCTACATTAAGGGACAGAAATGACCTCCGGAGAACACACTTGCATTTCCAGCTAACAGAGGCTGTCATATAGCGCTGTATTATCTCCTTACTCAGTTCTGATATCAGAAATAAGCCAAAGAATAGTCAAAACAGAAAATGGAAAAAGACATCAGCAAAGTTTGGTGACTAATACCTGTTCTTTTTCCAGCTTCTTTCTATTTCACACAGTGTGCAAGCTGAAGCAGTTCTCCAGCAGCTGTAATGACACTGGGGCTTGATGAAGGTCTTGGGATACTTGACTACAAAACTGATTGCAGACTATACAATGGCTCTATCTGATGCTTGATAAAATAGTCAATGAAGTCAGTGGGCAAGATATCCCAATAGTAAGAAGACAATATATCTCAGAAAGCAAAAGTGCTTAGTCCTGTGAAAGTAAAGTAAACTTAATGGAAATAAATAATGCATGCTGCAAAGGAAAATGAACACATGCTCCTACCACAACCCTACAGTTGACTTTAATAATAAATCACTCCAAATGCTTCAATACTTTTTGGGAAGTGGATTAAGCTTAATAGAGTTTTTCTTTCAAATAGCAGTATAAGGCCAAGTCAATCTTTTTTCTTTATTTCAAATCTGTATTTGTCTATTGATGTGTCTTTCCGTAACTATTTTTGTGAGAAATACTAGATTGATAGTGTAATATGTTATATGAGTACAAGTTGCCGGGTCATAGGACTTCAAGGAACTGCATGGGGTCACCTAGTCTAGCATGGTAATATTTCCTCAATATCATTCATGAGGGATTTTCCATTCTTCTTGCTATTAACGGTTATCCTTTTGTTAGAAACTGCCAAAGACAGTGACTCTGGGACTTCCACTAGAAATCCCTGACAGTAGTTCATTATCTCTATCGTTGAGGGCTGATTTATTCTTTAATCAAATCCCCCTTCCTGTATCTTGTACTCTGTATCCTGTGTCTTTCATCTAATCAACCCTCATTTCTTGTCCCAATCTACTGTGGGCGTGAAGACAAAGATTATTTTCTTCTTCATTCCAGTGGATTTCTGTGTCATTGAAAATGTTACCACATTCCTTTTTTTACCTCTGTTCCTCTGTTCTAAACATCCCTGAGTCAAATGATCATGACAGGTCTTGAGGAAGAAATCTTATATTTCAATCTAAGCTTAATATGAGTAGATACATCAAGTGGATTTGAGAGGTCAACTTCATTAGATTTTGAAATGAGATTGGGATTCACTGTTCCTTCCAGCATTGGATGACTGATCACTCTCCACATAAAATCAACCAGTTGCTATGGCCTTCTGTGGGATTTTTGCTGCAGTGATGATAAAATATTGTAAACTAAAGAAATACAGATGTGCTTAAAATGCCACAAGAGAAAGCAAGAAATGTGTTGAGAAATTGTGTTTTCTATGTGGCCTTTCAAATGTGAGAAATCAGCAGTGAGATGACATCAATGTGAGACAAGGTCATTAATTAAGAGGATCGAGGTCAAAACATTTTAACTGGCTCAGCCGAACGTGAAGGTTTGAGGAAAAAAAAGGGTCTTTTGCATCTCTTCTGGCAAATATTGAGTACAAC
The DNA here is from genome assembly GCF_009829145.1 of Chiroxiphia lanceolata. Classification (NCBI taxonomy): domain Eukaryota; kingdom Metazoa; phylum Chordata; class Aves; order Passeriformes; family Pipridae; genus Chiroxiphia; species Chiroxiphia lanceolata. Next base: position 13,508,429 of record NC_045639.1, read on the forward strand.
TAGTCTCTTGAAATTTTGTCTTTGGCTTAGAAATATGTTGGTCCTCTAAATATCCTGAATGGAATCTTTCAGCATTTTGCATGTAGTCTCAGTTTATGTTCTAAATTATAAGCCCCATTTAAAGAAGGCACCATAGCTATATATATGCAGCCTCTTCTGAAAGGAATAAAGTACTGAATTTTAAAGGAGAAATAAAAAAGAATTGTAATAAAGTTTAAAAATGGCTCTCGTTTTTATGGGTCTTTCTTGCATTTTTTATCATAGTGAATATAATACAACAAATAATCCTGTCATTTTCATTGTGTTTTAAATAGGTCCCTTTAAGGAAAGGGATAGGTACCACCTTACAGTATTTACTTTATTCCTGGTACTCAAAATGGAAGATAACATCTTGGCAAGTTTCATGAACACAGGCAATAAATGCCCTGAATTTTTCATCATGTATGTAGCAGAATGAGTAATTTTCCCGACGATAGGACATTGTTCTGAGAAAACGCTAGTAGGATTTGCTTGAAGAGGCATTTATACCATTTACGAGAAGGCAATTAAATAGCAGACTAAGAAAAAGCAGTTATTTCAGTGCTTCAGCAGTATAGTAGGACCTGAAGGTATGAGTTCTGTGTCCCACTGGCATATTGAGCTGTCTTGCTATGTTACTCCTCTGTGTTTTGGTCTTTGCTTCTGGCTAAGTGGAAACACTGTGCTTGTAAAGCACATGGAGACCTGCAACTGTAAGAACTAGGTGCTATCAGGAAAATACTGATATCAGTTAACCATATATTTTTACACAGTATTATTATGACTCATATGACACAGGACATACCTCTACAAACAGGTAAAATCGGTGTCTTGGGAAGAGGTTCAATATATTGCATGACCTTGTGAGATAAATTTTATGCTCTGTCAATACTTACATGCTACTAAAGCTGAATTTTGCTGAATATGCACTATTGATATCAAGTCTTAAGCATGTTTCAGAAGAGTTCTGATTCACATTACTAATGTGAATTCACATTCTATCTTTCCAAAATCCAATTTAAAATGATGACCTAAAAAACTCACCACTTGATGCAGAATGTTAACAGCTGCAGTTCCCTTGGCTAGAGTTACAGTGGTAACCTGTATAAGGGGGTTTCAGGTCTATGGTAGACTTTCTTCTGCCCTATTTTTTCTCAGTGTTTCTCTGTCCAAGGTGGAATTTGTAGTGTGGAGTGCTGTAATCTGCTGTCCACAAAAAATTAATAATCTATGGATTAACACCCCACTGTGAAAGTGAGAGGCCAAATGCAACAGCAATTTTAAATACCTTGATTTTTCTTGTTAGTCCTCTATTACTAGTGCTGCTGATCTGAGATTACAACCAGGCTTTTTTTCTTAATGAAAACTACAAATCTGAAGTAGCTTCATGAATGTGTACTTATACGATGCTACAGGCATTTGCACTGCTGGGAAACATCTGTGATAAAATTTCAAGAGCAGCAATATTCTGAATATAACAATATTCCCAGCTCACCTCCCCCCCCCCCTCCTCCCCCCCCCTTTGTCAAATGCTTTCAAGTCTGTCCTTGAATGTCAAGAAACCAGTGAGCACTAGGGAATGCCAGTCACTGTTGTTCACTGTACTCATATCATTAAAGAATACATCAGCTGTGACAATTTAGCAGCTGTAAGAAAACATGATCACGTTTGTAATTCTGGAATTTCTGCAGTTTTAAAGGAACTTGGTAAGTGAATGTCTGTCTTCTGTCCTAAATCCTTGCTGGTGTAAAGTGACTGGGCCCTGGGCTATGCACATTATATGAATTAATACTAAGATGCTAAACTGGCATTGCATTTTCTTAATTTTTAACTCCTGTAGAAATGCTTGTTAAATATTCACCACTGTTTTTGAAAAATCTAAACTAATTTCTCTGGTCCATCATTCTGCTACTTGCTTTCATCTGAAACTGTATTTGGCTGTATAGGTATCTAGTCATATATACAAGGATATTGGTTTTACTCCTTCAGAATAGAAGAAATTATAAAACTGATCCCTTGAGTGTGCTGCTGTTGAATGCATGAATCTGTTCTGTATGCTTGAATTGATGCTTCACTCATTAGTCAATACAGAACACTGAGAACCCTTGCATATGTATCATGCCAATAGAAAAAAAAAAAAGAATAAAAAAGAAAAAAAAAGCACAAAACCCACACTCAATTGCTTGCTCTGCTTAGTTTGGTCCTCCAAAGGCTGTAATAAATCCTTGTTATTGTGCTAAATGAGTTATTTCCTTTAGACATTAAAATAAAACTTGACAATCCAAATAGGGTAATTTATAAAACATTCACCTCATATACTCTGAAAAAGAATTGTCATGGCCTCCGAAATACCATATGAATTCTGAAAGATTCCTATGCATTACTTCCAGCCCAAGACTAGCCCAGTGAATTTCCAAAATCTAACTGCAGGTAATTTATTTAGACGTTTTTATTGAAGTATATTGGCTAATCAAGACATATCTAATTAAAAGATATATTGTTAATTATTGATTATTTTGCTGAATGCAAATTGTTGGGTGAATCTTTCAATGACTGTGATTAAACTGTGTAATGTTAGGCTTTATGGTGCAGTTGGTTTTGTGAGCTCAAAACTCAATTGTCTTTCCAAAGGGATATGAGAGATTCTTACATCCTGAAAACTGATTAAAAGTTTTGCAAAATTTTCTATGCCTGTAAAAGCCTGCATGGTTTAGGGTGGAAAGCTAACAATACACAAAATCCAAGTGTTTTTTGATATGTGCCATGGAAAAGAACCTTATTCTTTTAATGCTCTTGAAACAAAAATGGGTGCTTGAGTTAGTGACCTATGGAGTTATCAGTCGGCGGAGTTTCCAGAGGATAAGTCAAAGCACTCAAGTGCCATGTAGTTGTCACTGACTTTACGGCAGGCAAAGCTCTATTTCAGTCATGTGTCTTAACTGAATAAAGTTGGCTGTGTGAATATCCTGAAGGTGGACAAAATTTATGTTTACTCATGTTCTCTTTTAAGTAGAAAAATTATTTTTATATGGTGAAATGTATTGCTATGTATGTGCCTGAAAAGAGAAGTGAGAAAGGTGTGGAGGAGCATTTAATTACTTGCAATACTAAGTGTTTAAATTGTATAGCAGTGTCCATTGTCACAGTTTTCTCAGGCCTTTTTCTCTGCCGGGCAAGCTAATAAAGCTGTTTCCCCCTCAGTTTAAAAGGAAAGGATTTTTTGGTGAACTGATGAAGAATTGGGAGACCTGTCCAATTTTTTTCTTTCTTCTGTATGCTGAATTTGTGAATTCTCTGTATGATTACTTTAGTCTGACAGTCTTATTATACTTTGGCTGGAAACTTCTCTCAAATTGGACTAAAAGACCCTTTTGACAACACCAATACAAGTAAGATTTAGAGTAGAGGAGTCAGCCAACAGGTAAGGCTACTTTTTCTTATACAGTGAGGTAGTTTATTGAATAAAAAGGTAGAGAAAACACCCCATTGGGGGATAATACAGTAGAGAAAGGAACATTTCATCACTGGTGGCTGCTTACATTTTTTGGGCACACTGCCAATGCTACCCTCATGAACAGTGATGTGTCTCCAACCTCTGTAATGCCATGCACATCCCACACGGGTTTGAGATTTCTACAACAGTTGGATTTAAGTCATTGTTTAGCTGCAGGTCCATGGCCCATGTTTAGTCAAATCTTTTATTTTCTCACTTTACACTTTACTCTCTTAGTTTTCTCTAAAGAGCAGTTTCTTTCCACACTGGCTAGACCTTCATCCTATGGCCCTTAGGGCTGTGGGATCTTTTTTTAAAAAAAGGATATTTATGTGTTTATGAAGGGTCTATTATGAGAAATTTAAACAAAAATATATCTCATATTGTACAGAGAGAGTACAGCTGCTCATTTCTGTTTCAGTCAATCAGGCAGAATAAAATCTTGTAAGCTGAAAGTAGGTATATTAGCAAGTGTTTTGGGAGTTGTTTGATACTATTCATGATGCTGATTTTCACTAATATGTTTAACTTACAGATTTATTTCCTGTTCTTCAATGATTTTTTCAGGATGGACTAGATTAAACTGAGGCAACTGAATAGTGTAAGCTTTATTTCTGAGACAGATAAATGTGTCATGAACTAGCTGTAGATTTTTATGGTACAAATATAAAATAAAATTTCAAATCCTTTTAATTTTCTGAGCAATTTTGTATATCCTTGCTTTTTTAACTGCATTTTGTCCATTCCTGTTTCTGTTGTCACCTCTGATGTGATTCCATGAAATTCCTCCTATTCCACAGCACTTTAACAGTTTACTCAATGGCTTAAGGATAAGATTCAGGTGTGGAGGGGTAGTCAGCACAGTGCCATGTGTTACATGGGAAGTGCTGGGAGGGTATGGATGAAGCAACTCCACAGAGGCGGTATCATCACTGTTAGTCACTCCAGAAGTAGTGTCAGCACCAACTACTCTAAATGCTCTGGAGTAAACCACGATGTGGAAATGGCAAGAGGAGACATGAGGTAGTGCTCACCCTCAGCAAATCAGCAACTGCTAACATACAAAAACAAAGTATTGTGAAACCCTGAACCATTTCTTTCTTCAAACTTTTAGGAGACTTTCTGTTTATTTGCTTGTTTATTTTGTTTAGTTTATTTGTTTTTAGTAACAGATATTTCATGATTATCTCTACTTTGAGTTCAGGAAAGTTGCACAAATTTCCTTAAAGCAGTCCTGCCCAATGTTAATAACTACCTATTTTATCTGGCCATCAATTAGTCTGTCAGTCTCATGTGCTCTTTGCAATGATTCATTTCAGAACTTCAGTTAAGCATTTTTATAAACATCTGCATCACTACTTAATCAATTATTCATTGCACCTTAAAGCAAAATGGTAAAGCCTGTAATAGAACTTCAGTATAGTAACTAAGTCAATGAATAATACATGCTTGTTTTATGGGAAGCACAAGGAAATTCCGTTTCCTTTCAGTTTCAGCGTATCAAATGTGCAATTATTGGATAATTAAGTTCAGCTTACATGACAGGTGAATGACATTTACACATTGCTCTTCCAAGTTGACTATCCAAGCACACTAAATATGTTGTACAACAAAATTTCGAGCAGAAGCAATGCAGACAGCTACTACAGTGTATTTCATGAGCCAGAGTGGCTTCTATCTCAGTTTCTGCTACCATGGATAGGCAAGATATACTTTTGATAACGTATGTATGAACTAAGAGACCCTGTAAGCTAGTGAAGTTACTTAATTAGAGTAATCACAACAATGAATCAGTGTGGAGAACTGGAGTCATGATGGTTAGAATGAGTGAAGTTCCATGGTATGATTTCTGTCTTTTCTTTGTCTAAATGTGACTACACCCATTTGTACACTGAAAAGAAGTCCCATACCACATTTGCAATTCTAAATGACTGAGTCCTATGAATCATTCTGCAAAAGATGTGTAGGAAGTCAATCTCAAGGGAAGGAAAATATTCCCCTAATCAAATTGATACAGCCTATCCCTCACTACAGCTCTAAAAAGAGTATTGAGAAAAGTTATTTTTGTTTGAAATCATAGAACTTGTAATTTTATTTTTTTTTTAAATTACAAAGTCCTTGTAGTTGCATGGGAATTCACAAAGCTGTAATAGTTAACTCTTAAACTTCTCTTAATTTAGGGAGAGTTTTTTCCATGTGATAAGTCAGTCAATATTTACTGTATGGGTGTTGTAGAACCATTGCAGTCAAGGAAAAGAAGATTTCAGCTCTGCTGGGTATTTCCACTTGTGAGTGTTTCTAATGGAGATTCAGACAACGTGCTGAAAAGTTGGGTACTATTTCTTTCACTACAAAGCTGTGAATGAATTATGAAGAGTTGCAATAAAATCATTATTTTTCACATTGTTAAAATAAGCAGAATTCCCCAAGTCTACAAAAGGGGCAAACCAGAGAATGCTGCTTCAAAGTTCTTTTGTTCAGTTTGTTCTCAGTGGGTGTGACTTTATCTTATTCCGTCTTTTCCAGGATTTGTCTGGGCAGCATGGAACTCAAATAAGAGTTTTGCCTTTCATTTCAGCCCATAATAAAGAGCTCCTTCTAAGAATAGAGAGAACAGAAAATGGCAAAATGTCTTCTTTACATGTGAACTCTTGTCCACATTGGTTACATATAAAATTTGAAAAAAAGATTGTTTTACCAAATGCCCAAAATTTTCAAGTCAGAAACTGTGAAGTGAGCTATGGTAACTGCTACTGCCTTCGAATCAGAAAAGAGGGTAAATGGGTAATCAGATGTTTTAGTTTAATCAAGTAGAACTTGAAAGAGATCCAGAGCACTCTTCAAAAAATCAGTAAGAAAAAAATAGTCACCAATTCTATTCTCAGTGTTTGGAGACAAAACACATACGTAGTTTTTTTAAGTCTCAAGGGCCTAGTTATACTTCTTTTCCATTCTGAAATATGCAGTTGATGTTTTGATACCAAAGAAGGCTGATTGTGCTGGGATGAAGATGTTTTATTACTGTTGTATTCATCAATTGAAAGTAAGAGATGGGAAAAATCAAAATAAATTCGAAATTCCTATTTTTCATTATATTGACATACTAGACATTGTAAGAAATATCAGTCATAAAATGACGACTTAAGATTGACTAATAAAAAAATTTTAGGTGCTAGATTTGTCCACAAAAGGTCACTAAATTTGTCTGTTATTTCAAATTTATTAATGCAATATTTTAGAAGAAATTTGTTACCAGTGTTTGACCAACGTGACATTTTTGTACAGTGGAATTTCTTCCCACTCTTGCTGTTTCTTTTGCCAACATTGTCCCTTTTCTGTAGTCATGATGCCTCATGAGAGGAGTCAACACATTCCATTAGTACACATCTTGTGCCAGGGTTGCTGATACAGATTATGAGACTTATTTGCACTGAAATATTCATGGGCAAGAAATCATTAGATAGAGGTTTATCCCATGTCTTGAAATCTATTTTCATATATGTCTATATTGTGTATAAATATATATGTAAATAAATTATATACATAACAGTTACATTTAGCTATTCACTTTAATTAAAATTATTATTGCCGTTAATGTGAAATAACTAATAAAACATTGTAAGATACTTTTGGTACTGACAAGCAGAAAAAATATCCTCCAAGCTTTTAATCTCTGCCTTTTCTCTCTATGTTTGCTTCCGTTCATTTTTAAATATTTATCCATCAAATATTCCTATGAATTAAATACTTGTAAAGCTATGACTTCATGCTAGTTGCTCATACGAGTCACATACACCTTGAATAAATAAATAAAAAAATCTTTCATGGATTCATTGCTGCTTATAGGATTGACTATGTCCCATTCTCAGTACTGTACTGAAGAAAAGCCTGAAAAGTCTTCTCTGTCCCTAGCATAGTTAACTGCTTGGGTTTTTTAAAGTATTGAGTGCATTCAGTAAGTGTTTCTTTACAGTCCTTTGATATAATTTGTATGGTTTAACAAAGGTAATTTTGTTTTGAAAAGTGCTCTGTCTTATGGGGGTAGAATTAGAAATGAATACTTATGTCAAGGCTGTTTGAAAGATCTGAAAAATTAGTAAAATGTGACCTGACCTAAGGAGTGTCAGTGGTCAATGAGCAAGGGAGATAATGAAAAATGCAGGATTAATGCTCATCTAGTTCTACATTTCATCAATTAGAATTCCAGTGTGTACTTGGATACACATGTATTATTCAGAAAAACTCTTCTAAGTACTTTGTTGCCATTGGGATGATTTTGAAGACAAATATTTATCTTGACCCTCCCCAGAAATGGGTTAGCAACCATTGCATGTTTTCACAAGAAGTCAAAGGCACTCTGCTTTAAATTAGGGCCCCCAAAATTCTACTCATGCATAGATTTCCATTGTTTTCAAGTATTTTCTCAAGTAGAAAACAACGTAGTAGCCAGTAAGTAAGATGACATAAGTCTGGTGTATTGTGTTTTGATGTGAGAATGCCACAGCATCTCATCTGACCATGGATTAAAAAAAAGGCCTACTTAAACATCAGAACTCCATAATTTTCAAAAGCTCTTGTGGATGCTAATAGTGGTTTCTTCCTTAGCTGTTTTTATAATGTTCTGTATTCTCTGCAAAGAAATGCACAACTACGTAAACTCAAGAAAATGCATGGTATTTTCATAAGGAAATAAAGTGCTCAGTTCTAAGTCTGTTGTGTGTTAATTTCCTGTTAGAAGTAAAACAGAAGTAAAATGTAAACAAATTACAGGATCCAAATATATTTTTCTGGAGAATATAACATTGATACGTAGGTAGAGGAAAAATACTTGGATGTACTTTCTGTAGCTGCCGTCCGATAGCTCCATAACACAGTTGTGATGGTCAAGCAGATGGTGACTAATCATGATTCAAAATGATGTTTCACTGCAGCCATCCACAGCAGGGAATGAAACATGGCATGATGTTAGGGAGGGTGAGGTGACATGCACGTTTTGTGGGCAGGAGGGACTGGAGGTTCTCCTTTGAAAGTAGTCAGTGTCATTCAACCGCCTGATGGTTTTGTAGGGTTGTTCACAGAATTGTAAGAATAAGGACAGGCTGCTTTATGTTTAATTTTCATTGGCACTTACATAGATTCTAGAATTTACATAGGTTCTAGAATGCTGAATATATTATTAAACAAAATTTTAAGGTAGGACCTTTATTCTGGAGTGTCAGAATCATTCACTAAAAAGAAATAGTCATGCTTGATGGAAGTAAAAGTTCTCTTCAGATTTTTCCATTTTGGAATCTGAGGCAGGCCAAGTGTGATTAAGGAAGTAATAGGAAAAAAGGTAATCTGGAAAAATCATAGAGCTGTTAGTCTTGCCTCATTATTTTGATTTTGGATCAAATGGTAAAAGAAAACAACGTGCAAAGATAGATGTAGAATGGAATACAATTCTGCATTCTAGACAAGCAGGATTAATGAGCCTGCTTTCTATGTTTTCTTTCACACTAAGGAACTTGCTGGTCATCTAACCTGATTGAAAGTGTGTATAGCATTTAGGATGGAGAATATGGATATTATTAATTTTAATACTATTCATTATTTTGCAATTGTAAATACACAAGTCAATAACCTTTTAGAAAAAGCAAAGTGTTCGTAATGTCCCGCACAGCAAATTCATTCAGAATTATGTGTAGTTTTTGTTTTTCGCATTAAAGAATAAATGTTAATACACACTGGAGCAGACAAAGAACACCAGAGTGATCAGAGAAAAGAAAGAATATCTTGCAAGAGAGTAAACAAGCTTGGCTTGTTTGATTTAGCAAAACACAGATGGAAGGAGGGATATGATTGTACTTTATAAATATACCAAGGGAAATACCAGGGTGGGAGATATTCAACCTGAGACTGTGTTCACACACAGAAAATTTTTATAAAGCCAGCTACAGATATAGTTAGGATTGAAATAGTAAAATGCTTTTGAACTGTGAGGTACTCCAGTTCTGAAGGACATAAGGCAATGGGTACAAACTGAAATACAGAAAATTCCATTTAAAAAAAAAGGAAAAAAAATACTGTCAGGGTAGGTAAACAACATTTCACTCTAATCTCAGAACTGGGTGGTTACATGTCTATTCACCAAAATAATTCAAGTGTACTCAGAAATAGATCATTTGCTCTGAGCATTTAAACCTATTTATCCCACTAATCCTCTCTATTTATTTTTCAATAGGCTTCCTATTGAAGCCTATTTGCCTTCAAGAAAAGGCAAAACATTTCAAAACATACAACTCCCATTTATATCAAAGAGATAACTGATACTGAAACCAGTTGTTGTATCTTTAAAGATATATGTATATCTTTAAAGTCTAGAATGGCAAAATCTGGTTTTCTATTTTATGGAATTTGACTTATAAAAATCCTGGGTTTTTTTTGTTTTTTGGTTGATTGACTTTTTTTTTAAATTTAATAGCATAAATTAAAGGGATAATATTTGCTGAAAGACTATGTTTATATTTGTTGACTAAAGCTTTTTACAACTACAGATTTTTAACAAGAAGCCTTAGTTTTATGAAAAGGATCAGAGCAAGAATATCTTCACGTTTTCTTTCCAGAGATAACATTTTAGACATTAAAACAAAGAAAAAGAAATCATTACAATACCTTTCTGAATAATATCAATGCCTATTTTATAAATACTGAGGCTGTTGAAAATGCACTAATTTTGTCAATCCATCTAAATTTTATGAAACTTCTGTTCTAGTATACTAAGAAGAAAATGATGCTGTTCATACTTTTATGCACAAGGATTGGTGAAAGGGGTGTGTATATATATATATTAAAAAGTAAACTCTATATAAGAAGTAATGTTAACAAAGACAGTAATGTCTTTTCATTACAAGAATATTTTGTCTTAAGTTATCAAAAAGGCTAATAAACCCATCTTTGTGACTTAGGGTCACATAGCATCAAATCATGCAGCACACTGAGCTTGCATTTCAGGGAATTTTACCAACGTTTCAGACTCTTTGTGAACAGGCATATCAAGTTGATTATGCATTCAGAGTTTTGCCCAAAACTGAAAAAAATCTTGGTGCAAAAGGGGAGAAATGCATACAAGAAAGCTTCCAAAGATGCAATACACAGCTTTTTCTTCTCATTTTTTCCTCCTACCATTGACATCTTCTCTTTGAGGACTACAACTCTGTGAATATTTGCCCAAATCCTACTGATTTATCATGCTTTCCTTTTGATCAGCCTCCCCAGCAGTACGTACTCATAACTTAATTTCTTCCATCCTGGCTACAACTAGATACAATTACTTCCTATAACACTCTGCTTATTTCAATTCTAATTATCTACACTAGGCTGTGTAGTGTGGAGTGAACACCAGTCTCCTACTCCCACTTTCTTTTCCCTGTAAATGCAGTCAAGAGTAAAGTAATTTTTTAGTTCATTCAGTTGACCTTTTTTGGACATAATCACAGGTTCAGCATTTGCTTCCCTGTAAGCTCAGTTCAAGGTAGGTAATGCAGAATGTGAATGCACAGTTAGATTCTCTTCCAGAGGACCAAGAGTTAAAACAAAATCTTTATTTTCATGAATCATCTTGATGATTTCAGAGAAAACTTCTGCAAAACCAGATATGGTTTTTTTGTTCTTTTGTTCTACTGGAGAGAGTTCACATGTGATGATCTGACTACACCAATGACTCACAAAGGTTGAGGGGTTTTATGTTACGGTTTTTACCACACTCACTGGATTAAGAAACACTGTGTATCAACTCTGCATTTTAATTTATGATTTAGATAAGGTCTATTTATTGCTCAGTTTACTTCATTCTAGGTCAACAGCTTTCATTAGAGTATTTTTAGCAGACCATGAAATACAAGTGCACACAGACATGGAAATATATTAACCAGTACAATTCAGGCACTCAGTGCTACACCTCTTTGTTCCTCTATAAGCAGAAACAGTTACTTTCCTGTAAGCATCACTAAGAATTTTTCTTCTTTTCTTGCACTCACACTACTATTTCTCCCTGTCACAAATTTGATTTTATTCTACTTTTATTTCCCCTGTAATAACATATTTTTAACTAGCAAAACTTAATTAAAAGCAGTCTTCAAAAGTCATGTCTCTGCTCAAAAATTTCTAACTATAATAGAAAGTTAAATGGAACAGAAGTACCTTTCTAAAATGTATTCATACCTTTACTATGAACTGGAGCTGAATTAAGGTATTTATGTTTCTAAGGCAAACGTTAAAGTGAGATGTGGGCATTATAATTTTGGCATGAATTATGGGAAAAAGTAGAACAATGGGATTTGATTTACTAACACATGATGGAGATTTTTTTGTAACTAGGCTTTGCCACTTGAGAGATGTTAAGAAGGCCTTATGCGTAGGCTGGTTAAAGAAAACATAATTTCAGTTCAACAATAGAGACTGTGGTCCTCGATCAGACCCTGAGTTAGAGAATGAATTTTTTTCATACTAATGAATGAGTCCATGATTATTTTTCAAGTGGAGGCCATTGTCTGCTAGTCCAAGGCTTTGAATCTTCAGTTCCTTTGCTAAAAATGTTACAAGTAGGACTATCTTGAACAAACCTTAGGCTTTTAGCGCAATACAATTTTTATAAGAAATCGGAAGTTACTATCCACAGCTTAGGTTGTTCTGATACTCAGATCTTGTTGCACCTATGCTCTGGCACCTGTAGATCCCATCAGACCATGTGGCAAAGCAGGGCTGCAGTTCCCATCCTGATGATCTGGAAGCCACTGTACAGGTAATGTACAGGTTGGAATCAAATTGACAAGGGCTTAGGAGAAGGTTAAGTGGAGGACAAATTACCACTGTTGTTCTACAGCAGCAGTTAACACTGATCTTTATAACATTTTTATAGCAAAATAATATACATTCTGGCATTGCACTTAATGGATTCTGCATGACAAGTGATAAAAATTATGAATGACTTCTATCAGGCTTCATTTTTCCCTGCTTTTTAGTTAATATTACAGAGCCTGATGTAATTATCCATTTGGCAATTCTCCTTGTCAGTCATCTGGTGATTCATAAGCAAGTCAAACAATATATTACACACTGGATCATCTGTGAGGACTTTTCTGGCACAGCTCTTGGCATTGAATTTGGTTTTCAAGGGTATTCCAATAGAATCAGAACTATCCACACCTTTTAGGCTGCATCTCTCTTGTTGCCCGATATGACTTGTACTTTCCTCTCCAGAAAACAGAGACACAGTTTTCTTCTGGCATTAGTTTTTCATGTCAGGAAATATGTCAGGTATCAATTCTGCAGTTGTTTGGGTATATCTACAGTTGTGTGGAAACCTGCTGTTTTAGCTTGAAGGCATTTAGTTGCCCTTGTTTCCCATGGTTCGGTAACCTTTACATATTAAGGGGCCTGCTTCACTGCAAATGGCATCAGAAAGAAAAAAAACCTCAGATGAATTGTCACATACTAGTTAAAATTGTTTGGATGGAATTAAAGTTTGTGCAAAATTTCCATCTTTCAAAGATCTGATCCAATGTGTTCATTTTGGGGTGAAATTAGCCTTCTTTTACTCTCACACAGTAGTTCTCTGAACTTAGTTTGCACAGATGTGCAACCTGTTTAATATATATATATAACAAGTAGATTTTATTTATATAAATAGAAAAAGGACAGTCCTCAGATACATTGTGCAACCCACATGACATATATCATTTTAACATAAATATTAAAGTAGTTGGTATTAACTCTACACTGTACTAGTAGATGTTAATTCTACACTATATCTGAAAAAAACCCCACTTCACTTGAAAACCAAGATAATTTCTTAAGAGTATGCTGTAGTTTCCTGTATAAGGCAGTCCATTTGTTGATTATACTGTTTAGCAGTAGTGGAGGTAACAGCATTAACTTTAGATTAACATTACCAAGGTTAACACTCCATTGATAAGAATGAAGAAACTTCAGGTTCACATTGAGTCCTCTAGCTATGACAGAATGTAGCTTTCAAGGTTGCAAAATGACAAAGGGCTAGAAGGACTAACTTAAAATCTCAGCAGTTGTGCTTTTCTGCAACATGCCTGTCAGCAAATTTTTTTTACAGGACATCTGGGCTATATCACACTGCTTCTTCTAATGCTGTAGAAGTGACTGACAGGGGATTAAGATTTTCTTCCCACTGGAAAAATTCTCCATTACTGCAGTAGGTCATAATTAAGTCAAAATGACACTCTTGCTCTCTCTCTGGGAAGAAACTGATATCCTGACTCCTGTGTTCACTGCTTGCTGAAGTGAATAGTGTCTGCAAGCTGCTTCAAAGCAGGCCCTTACAAGCTTTGATGAATGCTGGTCTCTGTGGTATTGGAACTCTGTGTTTCCTGTGGCCTGAAATTTAGAGAAGCTCAGAGTACATAGTGTTGGAAGAGTTTGGTTCTGTGAAGTTTTGCAAAATAGTAGCAATAACAATCAAACGTGCTTGTATTTCAGTGTTATAACTGAGACAGTGAATCAAACTCTTATGTATGCAAGCAAGAATAGAGAAGTCAGTATGAGTACAAGTAGTATTTCACACTACCTCTGAGTGTGAAATAAGTAAGAAATATGAGTCAAAGTTTGCCTTTCATTGATTTCAATGAAAATGGAAAGTATGCAGAAATTAATTAAAACTACCTCATCTAAGTTTCAGCACTGTAATCTATAATTTTTTTTTCCAAGTAAAGCTTAAGAAGTGTTGAAATCTGTATCATAGTAGATGATCATGACCCAAACATTAGAAATAAATTGCACTTGTCTAGCAATGAGGGTTACTAATCTCTGGAACAGCTTAGATAGTGATTACTTCTTAGATTACCAATTACTTCCCATATTGAAACCAAGTTAGGTCCATCTTTGATTGAAATCTTTGAATTTTTCATGCCTTCCTGCACATGAAAATCATTGTTTCATTATTGATACATAAAAATACTTGCCATTAAGTCAGATTCTGAACAGCTCATGAAGAGCAATAGCACTTCATTACTCACATGTGCACATCTTCTGCTCTTAAAAATAATATATCTAATACTAAACGGGTTTGTGCTAAATTGTTTGCCAAGTCCCAGTAATGTCTTCTTAGAAGAAGTGAAATTTAAAATGCAGGAAGTAGTTTTGTCACATGGGAAAATGGAACCTGCTTTTAAACTGACAAGTATGGTCCTGTGTGATTACAAATGCTGGAGAGGATTCCCTTGCCACAGAATGTAGTCATTCATTTTAGCATTACTATTTCATCTTGCCTTCAGCAGGCTTTTCAATTCAGTTATAAGATCAGTTGTAAGTAGAATTTACCGTGCTGTGGCTGTGCTTTACCTTGTGTAGTATGTTCCTGCCCGCTTCCATTCTGCTTTGACCTCACACCTTTAACTGATGATCTCCTTTTCACTTTACCATTTCACTATTCTGCTAATTTGTCTTTCTTCTTACCCAGAGGCATCTTTTTGCTTTATTGATGCTACTTTTACAGCAAAACTCAGCTAAAAATAATATAATAAGTACTTTCTTCTTTTCCAATGTCTAGTCATTTTCTTATTTTCTTCCTCTGTTTTTTGGGCTGGTTTTTTTTTGGGGGGGGGGTTGGTGGGAGGGTTTACATGTAAAGAGGTATGTGCCAGTTGCTAATTGTACCTCTTGTAGATCACTGGTAAACTCCACTCAGAAGAGTGGGGGCACTTTATGATCATGAAGCAAATCTTGTTACTGTTTGGTGGGGTTTTTCATGTTCTCTGACAAACCAAGACTTTTTTTTGACATCTGTTCTTGTGAATCCTATTTCAGGCTTAAATTTGTTATGCTGTATTTGGATATTCCTGGAAAGTACTTCAAGATACATTTTAGAGTCAACTGTCAAAATACATATACATTATTTTTATGCATTCTGCAGCGTTAGACACCAAATGTGACAAAGTCATCTCTAGCAGACTTGAATTCAAGAGACATCTGCTTTTTGCTCTTTTATCATGAACGTTACATTTAGATACAAACAGAAAAATAAAATATAGAGATGGTGTTAGATTCCAAATAAAGTTTAATTAATGGGTTCTGATTAAATCTTGGGAGTTTTTCATCACATTTATATTTGATGTCACCAACATCTCATTAACTGTTCTCAGGCTTTGGTGTCTCATTGTTGAGATGATACATGAAACTGCTCTTGGCATGCTGTATAATCTGACTGAGGCAAGAAGGTGTCAGGTAGAATGAGACCTGATACCTTCTGCTCAAGAATGAGAAAGATCTGAGATTTCAAATTATGAGACTTCCCATTCCTTGAAGCCAGCTAGATGAAACAAAAGACTTCGTGCTTTTGGATTATGATTCTGACAATTTCAAACCTCAAGCTTGGAGATATTAAGAAGCATGTGAATCATCCACAACTTCTGTGGAAAAACTGACCCTCAGCTCACACTCCCGTCATATTACCTGGTGGGAGATCCACTTTGACTCACTCCAAGCTATGCTATTTCTTTATGAGGTCCTGACCTGTTTTACTTTGCAGTATCACATATGTGAGGGAGGTACTGTGGTCGTCTACATCGACTCTGTTGCCTGGTAAAGAGTTCAAACAGAGAGAAACATCCACACAGATGCACCTACATAGACAAACGCTGAATTTTATTTTAACAGAAACATACTTCGACACCTAAATGCAGCAGAGATCTAGGACAACAGGATAAGAAGTTGAACATAGAGCAGATGTACAAATTTTAACACTTAAGCTTCTCAATGTTTCCCGAACACAAGTTCAGCTCAGCATCTATCTATAGACAGATGGCATCTATCCTAGAAGTTTTTCATCCGTCTATGTCAGTCTTCATCTCACCATTAACAATGAATCCCAGCGTGGCTTGAAGGAAGGTGACCTATTTTCTTTCCAATTAACATTGATTTCCACACACCAGAAGGAGTGTTTTGAATCAAAACTTATTTGTGCAAGCTTCCTCGTTATGTTTTCCCTCTTGGGAGAGCATTATTAGCCATACTGCTAGTGCACATGGTCTGTTGATATTCCTCACAGGAAATGTCGCTTTTCATACACAGGACCCAAACCAATGGTCATGGACATCGATAGGAGACCTTGTGTTTCTTTCAAGGGTCATTGGATTAGGCCCAGGTTTCCCTAAGACTGCATTCTTTCTGTTTTCATTTAATAAACATGTCCATGAAAGAAGGAGCAAATTTTCAATACTGCTGTTTTTGTTTAAAGAAGTGGTTCACACTTCATCCTGCTTTCCCCAACTTCTGCTATTATATTCGGTTTTGTCTTCTTCTTACCCTTTGGTGTTCAGTGGATGTGAATAGTAAGGAATTTGGGAGTCAAGACTTGCTTGCTAGCAGTTGTGAGCCCTTATAGGTGAAATGGAGCAGTGGTGCCAGCCCCAGCTGTTCTGTCACAACAAGCCAGTTTCTTGGCCAGCAATGTCAGCTTTGAAAGTAAACACACGTTTATAAGCGTGAAGAGGGAAATTCCCCAAAAAAACTATTCCACAGATTATCCTGACATTCTGTTTTGTCCTGTAGAGGGCTTACCTTTTATTATTTGTTTGCATGTTCTGTGTTTCACCAGTAAGACAAAGATTTTAAAAACAGATTTTTAACAGTCTCCAAAATATCTGCTAGATTCTTCACAGAATAGATTTTTACTTTGTTTTCTGTGCAATTTTTTTTGTTCTACTCTCCATAAAAGCATTGGAATTGTTGCTTCCATAGACTTGTTCTAACGAATCTCTTAAAGGTAGTTAGTTTTTGTCTCTCCTCTTCCTTGTTTACATTTCTTTTTGGAGATTTACCAAGCAACTGCAGTACAATCTGATGAAAATAGTTTCCTAGTTCTCCTTTTGTCCAGTTGTTTTTTCCAATAGAAGGTCATGATGGTTGGTTTTCTTGCTCACTTCGTTTCACATCATTAATTAAATAACCTAAGATATATGCCTATTTTTTAAAATTAAATGTTAGAAAGTTTAAATATTTCTGGCTCTCCTGCATGTATAAAGCGCTCCAAGGATGGATGACATTTTTGCTAGTTCAACACATAAGATAGTTTTGTATGATCCAATTTCATTCCTTTCAAAATCCACTGGAACTTTGCTGATGGCTTTCGTGACTTTAGGTTCAGATATACAAAGAGGTGTTTTTTCGATAGACGCTTGAGGAGGAGGAGGAAATGGTACTGCACTGAACTATGTTGTACAGCCCATGGTTCTGTAGCCAGAGCTTATGGTGACTGCAGCTTAGACCCTGAGAACCCTCTACAGGTGGATGAGAGGCTCTCAGGGCTCTCAGGCTCTGCAGAACAGTTGTGTGGACTGGTAAGTAGATTTGAATTATAAAGGTGTCAAGGGGAGGACTAAAGTATGGAAATTATTCCATAAATCAACTCTAAGAATCCAGTTACAGACCACAGAGTTACTGACTCAGCATTTTTATCTAAACCATTGATTCTTGAGAGCTTTAAGGATAATTTGCTTAAATCAAGGTTACCTTAATTATGGAAACTTGATTAATTGCTGCAGTATTCCAGCTTTCTTGAAACATATTAATCATAATAGAGGCACCCAAGTAGCAAAGCTGTGACAAATACCAAGTGTTGTGTATACAGAGCATAATTTATGCTATCACTGTTGTAACTGTTACATTCAAAGACACAGAGTTTCCACCAAGTGTTACTGCACCAGTTTATGTAATTGTTCAAGACTGGCTTAGCAATGTATATAATTGATGAAGCATAATACAATCAAATATTCAGGAATATGTTGTGCACTGCTTGCAGAAATGCAGCACAAAATGAGCAAGAAAGAACTAAAGTTGACTCTTATTGGAAAGTAGGTGAATGGTGTAGATCTGCTCCCTGTGTCATTTAAACAATGTGGAAAGGCAATTTATAACTAAAGAAAGTACTGGGTGTACTTATCTGAAATTGCAAAACAGAGCTGCTGGGTTCTGAAGTTCAGATGAAATTGTACAGTGTTCTTTGTCATGCCATTTAATCTCTTCTCCCAAGGGATCAGGTGGTGCATGGTATTAACTATGAGATCTGGCACTTTTCCTTTTTTTTCTTTCCAATTTTTTTTTTTTTTTTGTGACATATTGAAAGCGTTCTTAAACTGTGCTTTAGCTCTGGAATGCCACTCAAAAGAAGAAACAGTTAAGCAAGTAAATGCTTTATAAATATTCAATATTAATGTTTTTTCTCCTGTCTCTTAAATTTGCTACGAATGGTAAACTGGTAGAGGATTTCCCTCAACAAGTCTGTTACACTGCTCCTGCCATACATGACAACACATTTCAGCAAGATGGTTGCCTTTAGCATTTGATTCAGAAATGTCTGTTATAGCTGCCAGCTTAAGCAAATAAATTTCATAGTTTTCTATTGACAAGTATTTCTTAGCTTGTTAACTTTTTGACTGATTTTCTGAACATAATGGGCATCGATGAGTTTTTATAGTTGCTCATCATTTTACTTTTTTGAAAGACAGAAACACTTGAGTTTTCAGCAGCCAACAACACAGCTTCAGAAGGATAGGTACATGGGTGATAATAAATACATGCACCCACTTACAC
Source organism: Chiroxiphia lanceolata (assembly GCF_009829145.1). NCBI lineage: Eukaryota > Metazoa > Chordata > Aves > Passeriformes > Pipridae > Chiroxiphia > Chiroxiphia lanceolata. Next base: position 13,527,540 of record NC_045639.1, read on the forward strand.
CCTCACACACAAATAGCTTTAGAGGGTAAATGTACAAAAGTGCATAGCTTTACAGAGGAAAAGGAGGAGAATAATGGACTTCAGATGCTTAGGCACATTATCAGCCTCACTAAGTATGCACTTGAATCTTACAGTATCTAAATACCATTTAAAATGTAGCCCTGAGCAATACCGTGGTCCTTTGATCCCCAGAATAAGTAGAAAGAGCCTGAGGGAAGTTCTATATCTCTTGGATTATTTAAGGTTCTAGTGAATTGTAACCAGTCATGACACCAGTTCCTCCTTTACACACATCCAAGAGCTCGGGTGGGTGGTGGAGAGGGTGCTGCCACGTGCTGCCTTTCTTTGTATGTGGAGAGCCTCACTGTAGAGTGCCGGCTCAAGTGTCCTTAGGGTTGCTTGAAGCTGCTCCTCCTACATCAGCGATTAAATTCAAGACAAAATTCTGGTCACAGATGCTGAACACTGAAAAAGTACTAAGTAAAGGAATAGTGTGTGGTTATATAACCCTTATATGTGTAAAAACATGTTTGTTTTACAAGGAACTACAGTTTTATGAAGACGCAGTCTAGGGCTTAGTGTTGCCAGTATCTAAAAAGCATGCTATAAAAATACTATTCAGTTATCTATCAGCAACAATGCCGTGCTTGCAGATAACGTAAGAAAAGCTCTCTCTCTTCAGTTTATTATATGACTCAAGAAATGGGTTCATTAAGAAAGCTAAACTGCAATTAACAGTACAAAGTGTTTTCATCTAGTTAGGCATTTTTTAAAAATAATTAAGAGTGGGGAAAAAAGTCCTAAAATCAATGACCTGGGTCATCTGAGACATAAGAAATAACAAGTCAATTGAAAAGTAGTGGTTTTGAGGCCTTATTTGGAGTCTAATTTGCTTCCTTCTTCTTGTCCATGTTTTTGTGTGATCCTGGCAATCAGATAGAGATCCTCTGAAGAAAAGGGTGTATGTTTGTCTCTTTGCTAAGGAGAAAGTACCATATAGTCTCCTACCACAGCATTATAAGGCCCTGCTTGTATTTTTTTATTTATTTGGTAAGTAACTGCCCTACTTAGATATCAGCAAAGTGTATACCTTTAATTTAAGCACATATATAAATTTTTATTTTACTATAGGTACAATAATATTCACACAGAATGTAATAGAAAATAGAAGGTAAGTATTTAACCAAAGTTTAAAAGTATTCTTTCTAAATTTACTTTAGACGTTATAAATTATTTTTTAAATTAAGTTTTAGAGACAGAGTTTTCTACTTAAATAGTATTTAATCATCCTGAATATTGGAATTGTATATAGGATCCATGGTACGATATTGAAGTTAAATCTGTATCTTACTCATTTTATAGACACCCCAACTATAGCAAAATCATACATAAGTATCTGAATAATGGTGTACATTGCAAATTTTGGATTCCTTATATTTTGTTAGGAATTACAATGCATAGAGTAAACAACAGAACATTTCAGCTCCTCAAAGATGATAACATATGTTCTTTCACTATACAGAAATATGTGGGCAAGAATGACACACTATATTACCATCAATAGTTTTCAAAAAAGTCTGTGTATTATGCCATGTAGGAGGTATTTTTTGTGATGATAGTAGTTCTTGCTACATAAATATCTGTGAACATTGCAAGACAAAGAAAAATAATAAATCCTTCTGTGTGCTTTGGGATACGGTTACAAGTGCTGTATTAGCCTTGTTAGATATCTTCTATGTGAGGAATGTTTTCTTCAAATAGACATTTCAGCGATTACTCTTGTGTACACATCTTAGCTGGGATTTCTTTCATCCTTTGAACTTTTTTCCTTCATTTAGGTTCACACATTTTGCTTTATCACCACAGGCTCTTTCCTCTGAGTCCCTTTGACTGTCTCCAGGCTTTCTGTCATCTGCAGATGCAACTCTTTACTGGCTGATCCTTTAATTAAATGGGTTGTCTTGGTGAGAGAAACATTCCCCATCTATAGGACAATGCACCTGTGGTTGAAAAATGTATATTACATTTTTCATTGTCCGCGGGCTACAGTGTTCTTGTGTGCATCAGGCAGTCAGGGTGCAGAATGGTGGAGTGTGAATATACAACATGGAACCTGCCCCAAACTAACTCCTGGGATGAATATTCATTCTATTAAAAGCAGGACAGACTGTGTCATTTTTGCTCAGCGTTTCCTACGCAGCAGCATTCTCATTCACACATTGGAACCTTTTGCAGTCTCTTCCCTGCTTAAGCAAACCTGAGTATATGATTTTTAGCACAAGTGCTGAAGACAATTGAGTGCTGAGGGACTGATTCTTCAGGATATAAGTCCTCACAAGCCGAGGGGAGGGAATAACTTGTGAGTCCTGAATAGCAGTCCTTTTAAAACTGAGGTATTTTATTTATGAAGAATAGTAGTCATGCATGATAGTTTAAGCATTTACTAATCTGCTTGGTTCAAATGCTAGGACATTTGAACAACTTGCCATGCCACTCATTCCGCAACGAACCATAAAGTTATAGAAGGAAAAAATGAAATTCCAAGCAGAAAAATATGCTCAAAACCTTAGTTTTCCTAGAGCTCAGTGTAAGTCTTAGCCTTTCAGAAACTGAAAATAGCCACAGGAAGGGTATATAATTTAAAAGAAAATCTATGTAAAACATACATGGTGATATTTCTTAAAATAGTATCACCAAGATTATACATCTATACTGCTGACATAGGTTATAATCTAGATTCCCAATCAACCATGTACAGAACAGGAGACCTACAATATTAGAATATAGATTGATTGAGACCCATTTTTTCCCTTCCAGACCTCAAATGTTTCACACACTGAGCCACTTGAATAGAACAAATAGCTCCCCTTTTACTTTATGTACTTGGTCTTGCTTTCCTTTAGACTGGTAGAATTGGCTGCAATTCTTTTAAACAAATAAAACATTTGATAAGGTCAGTGTTCTCTTTTTTTTTTTTTTTGGAAGTCCATTAAATTACTCTTTACTATTTACTATTTACTATTTACTGGATTTTATTTAATTGCTTATATATTTATTTGCTAACATGACAAATTTCTGTTCTTTTTATGTGTATTTGACATAATTACCCTGTTAATGACATGTTTGTGCAGGTATATGTTCACACTTAAATGGAGATATATTCAGAAAGATGGAGATAGACCTCTACTTGAGTCCCTAAGTTACAAAGAATAGATAATCTTTCATTAATAAGAAATTGGTGACAAACTTTATATTATTACTGCCTCTGAATCATGAATTGTATCTAATTACATTGTTACAAATGTGGGCTGACTTATTTATTAGTATTGGAGCAACTTCTATTAAAGTTCCTAAGAGAGACTTCCATCTTAAGCAAGGTGAATTACTTGCTTACACTGGTCAATGTCTTATTAAACAGCCTTGACAGTGAAAGTCAATGTCTTTTAGGATCAACAACATTGAAAATGGAAGGGGGATTTAATAATACCAGCATAGAATCTAGCTAAATCTAGCTAGAAGAAGTTCACCATATGTATGTCAGATCCAAATTTGTACTGAAATAAACAAGGGTCTTTCAAGAAGCTTAGTTTTGAAATGGCAACTTAAACAAAACCATGCCCCATAAAAAAGAAATTTGAACTTGACTTCAAAGCAAGAGCTGGCCATACTTCCAGTGTATGATCCTATGAAATGAAGTCTTAATGCTTGCCTGTAACAAAGCCATTTTGAAACTAGTGCATCCATATTCACTGGCACAGTCAGGGAAAGGCAGGAGTTCCATGTGCCCGTGTGACTGACTAGTGGTGGCTTAACTAAAGAAACCATCAGTTTTACCCCACTCTGTGCTCTGTACACATTTCTACTTCACTAAAATGTGAACATTTTTCTCATATAGTATGTAGGACAAAAAGGATGACATTTAGCAAAGTCAGATAGCCTAAACCTATCAACATCTGTTCATGATGAGCATTCTTAGTGCTGTGGCAATAACAAAAAATCTAGCTGCCTGCTATATTTCAAGCTAACAAACTCATCAGGTTCGAAAATGTTTCTGCACCTGTTGAACTGCTTTTACACTGAACTATCACTAATCAATTCTCTGATATGTTTTTTCTGACTTATTTTTCATAGGTGCTTGTCTGTAAACCAAACAGTTCTCTGAGTAGTGAAAGTATGTTGGCGCCAGGAAAGAAAGAGGGGCAGTTCATGAGAGAATTTCCCAGTAAAGTAACATGTTGAGAAATGTTATTATTCATCACATGTCAGAACAAGGACTTTTGGATCAAGCCTTGCCTTTCAACTAAATTCAGTGCCATTCTAAAAGCAGCCTAAGAATTTGCTGTATTTGGTGCTGGGGACTAATATTGTTGCTACTTTGAGTCTCTGTGTCTGTTGGGATTGCAGCCACCAAATGCTGATTGAGCTCTTTCAGCTAACTGAAAACTTTCAAACCGTTTTTATGTACAAGATAAACTTGTCACCATCAGTAAAGGTCTCTGTCACTTGTACCATTGACTCTTCAATTTCTGCTTTTTTTTACTGTTATCAGATGCCAGGAAACTTGCAATTTAAAAAGTAACATGTAAAAAGAAAAACAATACATTGATTCCCTAAGTTAGCACTGCAACACTGTCAGATAAAATTAAAGCACAGTAAGATGAAAATAATAATTTCAACAGTTTTATGACTGTCAAAAGAAAAAAAAAAGAAAAACAAAACCCAAACACAGCAAACCCCCCTCTTATTCCCTTGCCTTAAATGGAGTCTCATCAGTTTACCAGAAAGGGTCAAGACTTAAAAATTTAGAACCAGATTCTGCCATCCATTTTTAGTCAACACCTTCCAAAAGTCATCTTTGTATTTTCAACATAGATTTCTGAAAAAAGTGGGTGTTGCAGCTGCTGAAACCTGGTTGTCAGTCATTTTTCTACAGAATTCTGTATAGTTTTAATGATAGTTCAGTTTTCTGGATGTACTGTGAAGCTGTGCATTGGTGCTAGATATTTGCACCTATGTGTTCCCTGAGTGATGAGAGCTGATGCATCTTTGAAGGCATCAGGGGTATTCTGCCTTTAGAAATCCTTAGATTATGGCAAACCAGTGAAAACTGGATGCCACATCTATTCTAATATCTCTAATTAAAAAGAGTATTTAGTTTGTTTTACTATTAAATTGTGTCAGATTAAAAGTTATTCTGAGGAAAAGTAATTAGTTTTCCTCTGGAGATATCAAGTGATAAAAATCTAGGTTTCCCCTTGAATCTTGTTCTAGTAGTTCATAGCCTTTATTCTCAGAATTTCTGAAAAATCATTGTTTATATTTTCACTGAGCTTTCAGACAATTTCTGCAGTCTGGTATGTTCTAATTTTCCTTGACAAATTTTCCTTCCTGAATGAAGCCCACAGGAAAATCCTGAGAGAATGACATTTCCAGCTCACCAAACACCAGATAAGTCAAAATGGGTTAGTGACATTTGGGAGACTTTCCTCCTAGGTCTACATCCCATTCTGCCCAGCTTTACTGATGTTTCCTTATCCCTTTATTGTCATAGAGAACATAACCACTGTAGTTATAATCTGGGAGATTAATAAATTAGTGTAGGAAAATTTTCTCTTAGTGAGACTTTTATATATATATATATATTTACATTGTAAGTGTGGTAATTTGATAAGCATTGTGTTTTGGGCTTGCTGTTTCTCTACGATGAAGTTTGAATTACTTTGATTCCTTCCTTCTTTTTTTTTCCCTGTGTGTTCATCAAGAACACTTGTGATTTTTAGAAGATAAAGACAATACATAGATAAGATAAGGCAATAAATAGAAGAGGTTTTTCACACTGAAAGGATCGCTGTCCACCTACCATATGAATAGAAGAGCATGTAAAGAGTATTAAGGAGATTTTGGCTAAGGCAGAATTTAACCCCATTTACTCTTACAATTCTATCAAAACATAGACAGGATTGTGACGATTATTTGCTTGCTTGGAAACTTCAGGCATGCAAAAGAGAATTTTTAAGAACAGTTCCTCACTGTAAATAACTTGCCAAGGCTGCATGAGTTCAAGATAATAATTACAACTTTTAGGATTTACAGAGCAAATTCAGTCTATTTTGTTTCCTGAAATGAGTGGCAGCTCTGTGAAGTAAAAACTGGCAGTTTTGCACTAGATACTTGGACAGCTAATTAAGCATCCTACTTCATTATTTCATCTTGAAAATAATACCATACAGATGTAAAGCTTAACAGAAGTGCAGTGTAAGTAATTTTGGTCACTGTCAAATTACTGACCACGTGCCTGTCAGAATGAAAGCACGTGGTAAAGTGAATGCATGATAGTTACCCTTCAGATATACCCAGTTTAGAAATTTTTCCTTTCCTAAGGAACAAGTGGTTGTAGTGGCAAAAATTCCCAGAAAAGAGAGTTCCTTTTCTTCCCATTTTTTATTAATTTAGCTAATATCACTATTTGTTGTTAAAATCAACCTTCGTTTTCATGGACTATCTCCAATTGGTAGAAAATTGGTTGTAATAAAAATAGCAACAATTTTTTCTCTTTCTTCAAATGAGAAATGACATGTCCTCAGACAGTTCTCAGTATGCCCACGAAGCAGTTATGTCATGGTATGATGGGCAAAGAAACAAACTTTCTGTCTCCACTTTGGGATTCGAAGAACAGGATCCAGCTTTGATCTGAGCAATGTGGCAGCCCTTTTTGATATGTTCTATTTCTCATTAGGATTTAGTACCTGTAGTTTAACGACACAGTTGCAGGATCACTTGCCTCATGGTTGGCATGTGACTGTTCATGTGTGTACATGAACAACTAATCCCAAAGTAACAGAGGATTTCGGTTTTTGGGCTGAGCCAGACAATGAGTTTTTGTGATCAGATTTTGGGGGGGAAAGTCATTCACATGTCAGCATTTTAGGTAATAGAAATAATGAGTTCATATATCCTCACATACTGTATGGATGTACTTGACACAATAATTCAATCCACATGGTTAGTGAATGTTGACTGATTAGAATACAAAAGGAAAACTTGTTTTCCACCATACACTCTCCCACCACGGAGCAATCTTACTACCATCTTGCTTCATTTCTCTCCAATACTGCCCAGGCAAATGATTAAGTCACCAATCCTGGAGATATTTAAAAGATGTGTAGCTGTGGCACTTGGGGACACAGTTTAGTGATGGACTTGGTAGTGCTACATCAACGATTAGATTCAATGGTCCCAAAGAACTTTTCCAACCTAAATGAATCTATGATATCGCAGGGAAAAAATCTGAAACAATTACTCAAGACACCATCCCCCAAATAACAATACAAACAATTAAAAAAAAAGAAGTGACAAAACACGGGTCTACTTGTTATTCTTTGAAGCACGGTGCAGGACAAGCTAACACATATTTTTCTGACCTTAAGAACTGATTAGATGGATTATTTACACCTAGGAATGAACACTAACATGCTGAAAATAGTCTGAGTAATTTCAAAGACAGAAATCCATTCCCCCCCCCCCAAAAAAAAAAAAAGAATCACCACATTGTTCTGATCTGTACATTCCTTCAAATTTTGAAAATGCTGGTTGATTCAAAGTCTTCATCCTGATATCTAAAATCTCCATGGAGGTTCTTCCTGAGAGGGATTTTCAGCTTTAAAATTGAAACTGTCAGTCAAGAAGAAAACTCATGCAAGTGAGTAGCAAATACCTCAGAGAGGCAAAAATATTACTATGAAATTCAGTTCAGTGGGAGATCAGACTGGCCATGTGCCTTTTCACTCTGAAAACAGCATGTGGAGCTAGCAGGTTTTGACTGTCATTTTTTCGCACAGCTCATCTACTCACAAAAACAAGCCAAAGTATACAAACCAGATGAGATATTTCCTGTGGTTTAAAAAGTATAAAATGACAGCAAAAAGGATGGCTCTAAGTCATATTTCTGAGCAATATTTTCAGATACCATAGAGATAAACACTTTAAAAAGTATGAAGATTGCGAGTCATCAGTGCCATACTGTTTGTTACACACATATACACTATAAGGCTCGTGCATAGGTATAAAGTTCAATTATGTTGATTTTATCTCAGCCTTGTTACATGAAACTAGTGTAAGGACCTACATCATAATTTGCACCTTTATTGTATTAGATTCCACGATTCCTCATATATCTATGAGGTAGGAGATGTCTTCGTACCTGTGTTACAAACTGAACACTGTAGCACAGAGAGCTCTCTGTTTACAGGTGGGGTCCCAGTGATGCAGTGATGGCTAATGAGATGTTTAGAAATGTCTGGGCTTGTATTATACCTTCCAGGCTTGGTCTCCATGGTTTGCTCCAGTTCCATTGGCAGTGAAAGGAATGGATCCAATTTCCTGAATGATGTGCCCCTGAAATCTGGCTGGTGGATCATCAATTCTCTCTCGGGCATGAGAAAAGGCAATAGCCACAGACAGTGAGGGGCAACAAACTGACAAATTCTGATTATACACTGCATCCTGTAGCAACAGTGTTTGTTCTGGTTTCAGTTTTTTGGAAGGAAGTTGGTAAGAAAATATTGTATCGCAAAAGCAACTGTGGTTTGTCCACTATTGTTTTCACATGAAAAGGTTTTTATTTAAGTTGTACACTTGCATTCTCCTTTCTTACTCTGTAATGCTATTTTATAGTATGCAAACTGACATGAAATTGTGACACCATCCCCTGAACTGTGACATCTTGTCAGCTGGTAGCTGTTACATGGGGAGAAGAACATGCAGTTCTTGTAGTACAGTGTATTAGCAATGACTCTCCATGAAGAGGAGCAGCCTAAATTTCTCCATACCAGCTAGTGCTGTGAATGTGGAGAAGGGATGTGGAAACAATTTTTTTTGATGGGTGATATCGTATCTGTTTTGGAGCTCCTAGGTGAACTTCCATGAAGAGCTCAAGGAAGATGGAAAGTTTATGCTCTGTCCCTTGCACAGATGCCCAAGGAAGGACAAGAACTATTAATACAGAAACATATTCTCTAGGCACTGTCGCTTTTACTATCTGGAGATGCTAAGACTTTTTTTCCCTTGCACCATCAAAGCAAAGTCTTACTCAAGTTGCTAACTGATCCAGTTCTGGAAAAACTAATCACTTAATCTAGTGATTTTCTACTGGGACTTTTTACAAGGGCATGTAGTGATAGGCAAGGGGGAATGGCTTCAAACTGAAGATTTAGATTTAGATTAGATTTCTTTAGAATGAAGAAATCTAGTATTTAGTGAGGCATTGGAACCAGTTGCCTGGAGAAGTTGTGGATGACATATCCCTGAAAGTGTTCAAGACCAGGCTGGATGGAGCTTTGAGCAACCTGGTCTAGTGGAAGATGCCCCTGCCCATGGTAGGGAAGTGGGAAGCAAATGATCCTCAAGATCCCTTCCAACCCAAACCATTCCAGGATTTTGTGACTCTCTAATTCTTTTAGGGCAGCCTGTACTGTGGTACAGTTTGTGTAGGTGACTCTGCTACATCCTCAAATCTTTTCTGCACAACTTAAACTTGCACCACACTGGGACTTTATTAAGTCCATCTCCTTAAATCAATCCTTAAATTTCATGTTCAGTGGAAGAGCAAAGGCAATGCTATGGGTCTAATGCTGCTTTCATTATTGAACTTGGAGGTTTTACTGGTTGTCAAAAACACATTTTATGTTCATTATGCAGTATAGAAGGAAATGGAAACTGGACTGGGAGAAGAATGAGAATAAAAGGCACAGAAGTGATAGTGGGACCCTCCAGCAAAAACATTTAAAATGTTTAAGCCACTGTATTCCAGAAGGCAAAAATTCAGTTTCTATTATTGCTCAAAATGACTAAATATAATAGTAAATGAAAAATCTTCTGCAGAGGGATGCTAACATGAAGGGCATCTTTTTCCCCTCACAGCTATATGACCCTGCGTCAATGGGGGTTAAAGGAATGCAACTAGAAGCAGCGTATGACTGATAATTCTTCAGTTTCCTTTGAGGTGCAAAAGGCAAGCCTGAGAGGTGTGAAGTTGGCCTATGTGTGAAACAAAATCGTAATGAAATGTGAATAAATTGAAAATAAATGGAACATGCCGTAACCAGGGTTTACGGTGTCATCTGCAGCCCAGGAGACAGCTTGAACCATGGGCTCTGCAGGTACCTCTGGTTTAGTGTCACTGGCTGCTGCTGCTGCTGCTACCCACAGAGCCTCTTAACAAGTAGAATCTGTTAGCTGAACTAATGAGCCTGGAAAGGTGCAATGAAATCCGTAGTTCACTAAAGCTTCTGCTGTAATTCTGTGTCTTTTCTGTTCATTGTGGTAAAAAATGTAGCAAACCCTGCCTTGAAAATGCAAGGGCTTGCTGAATTTGTTCCCATTTTGGAAACCACTGGAAGATTTGAACAAAGCTTTGAACAAAGATTTTTCTTGAAACTACAGTGAAGGTTGTTTCTTTGTTCTTTTCACTGATCTTAAATCTAGACAGCCCTAAAACCTGGGGAAATCGAGTACTTCTTCACACACCCTCTTCCTCACATATTTCCCAAACAATTGATACTGATTATTAATATAGGCTTTATCCTAGAGCTGCTTGGTCCAGTTGAAACTCCAGGGTAACTTATGCATTCCAAGCTACGAAGACAGTGTGTAAATATGGATAATAAAAGCAGATTGCAACTTTGCCATGTAGTAGATTGGGCAGGTGATTAGGCCATCCTTAGCCATTTAATGAGTAGGTTTTGCATTAATTTCATTTGCATAGAAATGCTTACCCATTTGCACTGTTCTGTGCTTTGTCTTCCTATATTATATTATTTCAGTTGTTAATTAAGAAAAAATTAGCTTCACTAATTTCTTAAAATTTTTGCATTAAACAAGGACAGTTAAATGTCATCTTGTAGTCTTTCACAAAACTGTAAGGCTAGATTTTACTGTTACAGTGATACTGGCCTTGAAAGGTATTTTTTTCATGGTAAAACACTAGAAAATACCCTGCAGGGCCAAAATATTGTTAATCTCCATACACAGTATGACTTACAATTCCTGGACATACACCAAAGGAGAAAAATTTTGCCAGCTCTACTTGTATTTTTTAATCTAAGCAAGACATTAGCATTATGTAGACATTTCTTTCAGGTGTTTTATGACCTGTGTAACAAATTGACATTGCCATAATGAGTATCAGACTATTAGATGTGTTTGTAAAAGCATGAGTTTCTGGAGGCATGGGAATATGAAAGACTTTCAATTGTTATTTTAAAACATCTGAAAATCTTCTTTTGTGGCTGCAAAAGAATCTTTGGAAAATGTGTGCCATGTAGGTTCAAAAGTCAAAAAAAAAAAAAACATAAGAGAAATACAAATTTAAATATCTAGAAAAATAAAAGCTCAAGATTTTTTTATTGCCTGACTTCAGACATTTTATTATTTGAAATTGTGGTGACAGTGCTGCATTAATGAATTTTACTACAAGCAAAATATGGTACCAAAGAAATGAAGGTTAATGGTGTTTGAATTATAGTTTTTTCCATGATCTGTAAATCATGGAAATGCCTGTGAATTTGACATATGCTAGTATTTAAGTTTGTATGCAATGTAACCTTTTTATTATTTTTTTTCCTTTTTGCCAAAGCCATGGTTTCTAGTGAAAACCTATTGTGCTAATATTTCTTTAAAATTTCCACTACTTTTTGGAACCAAAATTGCCCTTTGGAAATTGAAGGACAACTTAGCAGTTATTTTAAACACTTTATTCTAGTTGACTTGCTAAATCAAGATAAATTATAGTCAGCCTTAGACATGTTTATGAGCTTGTTAAGATCACAACACAGGGTTTCCCCTTCCATATGCAAGCTCCAGGAGCAGATTTAAACTTGTGAGGAGTCATCAGCTCTGAGTTCCCTCTGAGCACAAGGTCTTTAAATGACGAAAGCTGACTGCTAATTACTAGAGTAAAAATGTGTGTTTTCTAAATGTGTAATAAACTGCTCTCAAAACATGAGAATCAACAAATATGATGTGGTTATTGAACACAAATTCTAGAGACTCTATGTGGTTGTTCTGTGCTAGCTTTTGCACTCACTTTGCAAACTCTGTTTTAAAACAAGACCTAACTGGAAGTCACAAGACTTGTCATTTGAATATTTCTCACATTTTGCTGTTTATGGAAGCAGCCACGAGACAGTGCTCCTACATGCTATTCACATTTTGGTACCACGGTCCTCATGGCCACAACACAGAGTTTGGCAGGTACAACTATCAAGCCTTGTGATATAAGGCAGTGTGGAAATGAAGTGCACGCACCTGCAGCATTTGAAAAATGATCTCTCCAGTGCACTGGTCCAGATTTTGTTGGCTGGGCCAAGACTCAGATATTTCAAGGTGTTTTGTACCAACCTACTGTTGACTGTGGAGGAAGGTACATTCTCAAATATCTTTGGCTGCCTGGACCTGGCTGCTGGGAACAAGAGTAAATATAGATGTGATGGGACTTGCTAACTGATACCTGGCTTTCTTACCTAAATACTCACTTTTTGTAGGATGCTTCCAAAGGTGTAGAATGCTCTATGGTCAACCATAGGAACTTGTGGGGGGTGAAGCACTCCATGCTTTGCTAAATGCTATACGCTCCCTCTGCAAGTACTTTAAATGACTTGATGATAATGGCCTCCTGAAAACGTTACATAATCTCTATATAAATATTGCACTCAAAATGTCTAACATTTTAGATATAAACATTGCACTTACTGTTATGATTCTCCAATAAGCTCCTGTGACTTTCAGGAGACTCTGCTCCATGATCTTGCCTGGTTCAGAAGTGAAAATGACTGGTCTGTGATTCCCCATGTCTTCCACTTCCACTTTTCCCTTTTCAAAAATGGGGGTTATATTTCCCTTTTTCCAGTCATCAGGAACTTCGCCTGACTGCCACGATTTTTCAGCCTGCATTCCATAGTCATATTGAAGATAAAGGTGGAATCATACTTGGAGAGCTGCGCAGTTACAAAATCAGTGGTTGCACACGCTGAATGCTCTTCTGGTTAAGGTCAGGGTAACTCTTTTTGCAGCGTTTTGTGTACAATATGTTAGACAACCAGTCTTCCACAATATTCTGCTCCATAGCTGACATATTCACAATTCAGTGCCATGGGCTTTATTTTCTCTCTATAACAAAATAATAATCAGAAAATCTGTGCCTTTCTGTTAATACAACAGTAAACTGGTGGGCTAGCGGGTGGTTTGCACTGCATTTGGATGCCCTTTTCACTACTTTCTCTAAGTCATGTTGGCTGATGTAGATGCTTCTGTTAAGTTCAAAGCAGGTGATTTGTGTCCAGAACTGGGAAATAAATTATTTTATAGGGGTTTTATCACTATAATGGTCTAATTACCTGATCTCCTGGTCCTTCTCTTTCGTTATTACAGTGTGACAAACTAAACTGAAAAAAAAAAAATTACAGTCTTTGATAGTTCTTAAAGCAGAAGCTCCAGATCAATGCCCACAAAATTATTCAGACCAGTGTTTGCAAACTTTTCTTCCTTTGAGATGAGCTTTGCACATCAGCAATGCAGTTACTTAAGTGCTTGCCAGTGGAAGATGAGCACTGCCATTGAATTACTCATTCTGAACCTTTTCAAAACAGATCTTGTCATCAAATCAGTGTGTTTGGATTGATCCAAAGAAGAAGAGTTTCAATAGTGATGTGACAGGATATGCGGAGTTTGTTCGTTTTGTGTACCATGGAAACAACCTTTCATCTTAGAAAAGGCGTAAAGTGTTATATGAATTAAAGGAAAAAATTCATGTTTTGTTGTAATATTATACAGTGTTGTCCTGCAAAGTACTGAGAGCCTTTAACTTCCATTGTTTCCACCTGAGTTTCAAACTTGCATTTAATGATATTATCTTCAGTGTAAAGCAAGAGCTGAAGCTTACAGGAAAGAATTACATATTTATGTCCATTTTGGTTTACTGTTTTATTTATTTTTCCAACAGAAGCACTATTTGTGAGCTATGAGGATCATCAGGTGTGGGTATCAGCAAAATTGCTTCCCATGTCAGTGCTGGAATGGACACTCAAATGGACAAATTCTAGGAAAATAACAGAAGCTGTATCTTGCTTCCCCTATAACTATTTTCCTTAATGATAAATATTGCAAATCATTAATTTTTTTAAATATTTCATTTTATAGTTGTAGGGATAGGTGTGATCGCAGAAGAATTTGTAACGGAAGAACTCGTTTTGCTTAGAAAAACTGCAAAATGCCTTTTCAAATGGGTTAGAAGGGTTTTTTCCCCTCCTTCTGCATTTCAGAGAAAGTTGCAGGGAGAAGTTGTGAGGAGGTATCTCTCTCTGTGGTATGCAGGAAGATAATGTGTTTGCAGACATGTACAAGGCCTCCTTGGGCCAGAGAGGGCAGGGGGAGGAGAGATAAGATACAAGAAGCCTTGGAGAAGGCAGGGCATTGCCTTTTGCCCCTGAAGGTCCGATGTGATGCATCGTAAAAAAAGTGGTCCTTGCATCTGAAATAAACCTTTTATTAATCCTTCCAGTGCCTTGGCATTCTTGGGAAGAATACCTGCGTATGTTTTGTCTTACATTGGTGTTTGTTTCCAGTCTGGGTTGTAAAGCCATTGCATTAGGCAAACATTGCTGGGAGTGAGAGATGCGTGCAGAGGGCTGGGAGAGGGAGGGGGCTGTCAGAACCTCATAAAAAAACCCATCAGCTAGGCTCCCATGTGTGTGCCTGGCTTAGCTCCCACAAAGCGTGGAGGTTGTTGTAGTGATGAGTTTTGTGTTCCCATCCACAGAAAGGAGTTAAAAATAAAAATACAATAAATGAATTATATGGATATGCATGCTGTGGTGGAAGGAATTTTTCTGTGTGTCCTCTTTGTGTCAAACCTTTTTCATTCTGTCACACTATCATGTGTGGAAGAGATGAATTTTTAAATCATTTTCTCTTGTCTCAAAAACTGAGAGGTGTTGTTGTCCTGCTTCAATGTTAAAATTTCTTTCAGCATTTAAGGGGTTTCTTTTCCCATAATTGTTGATGATTTCTGCAAGGCCTAGTCGAAGTAAAATGTGATTGTTCAACTTATTGTATAAGCTTTAAAGAGAAATGTAAATCAACAACAAAATATATGTTATATGTAAAAAAAATTCTTTACCTTTCAGTTTTGTTAAAAATTCCTGCTTAAGAGAATCATATAATAGTCTTGACCACATTATTTGAACCCTCCAACAATATTGAAACTATAAATGTAATAACCCTCAGTAAAAATAGGATTTTGAGGAACTAATTTAAAAATAGGTACTCAATGAATACTTTCTAGCGATAAATTGTCAAAAATTGTATATTTTAAATAATATTCATATTAGCACAGTACTTTTTTCTTTTGAGAAAAGACATTTTCTTTTGTAGATAATTCATGACAAAGGCAAGAACATCAAAATTCAGAGTGATACTTCAGATTTGTCTGACTGTGCTTTTGCCACTCATTTTTTTCTGCTAGGAAGAAAGTATTTTTTCTTGTTCACTTATGTACAATATATACTTTCATTTATTTAAAAGTTTAAACTAAGATCCCAAGTTGGTGTGTTTGGGTTTTTTATTTTTTGTTTGGGTTTTTTTGGGGGATTGTTTGTTTGTTTGTTTGTTTTTAAATGGAATTGGCTGTAGTTTTCACTCAAAAAGGACAAGTGGCTCTAAAAAGGGAATTTCCAAGTATTAAGACATTAAGAAAATAAGTAAGCCCACAGCTTACTGATTTTCTATCACTGACTGTAGCGTTGAGAGACATATATTGCACAAACAAGCCATAAAATTTCCAAAAAGTGTTTCTATTAATTCAAGAGAGATACTACAGTTGTTTTATATTCTTTTCTAAATTCCTGTGCTTTAGAAATTAGAAGTGTCAGAAATAGAAGTACTAGTTACAACATTTTTCTTAAAAGCTTGGTCTAATATATGGCAAAAGAATGACTCTGCTCAGTCTCCTTGCTGCTCAAGGTCTCCTTTCCTTCTTCTCTACCAACCATTTTTTGTGCAGCTGCCCGTGGATGGGAGCTGGGCTCTCAAACAGACATTTCTGTGGTTACACAATAGTCTGGCAAGCGACTGGTTATTACAGAAGCAAGGAGAGTATTTTAACCCTACTTTTGATGTTTTCTTCCCTACATCTTTATTTTCTACACTGGAAGATGGAAGCAGAGCTTTTTATCTCCTGTGAAAATCAGGAACACCTCTTTTTCCCACGTCCAACATCAGAAACAACAAATTTCCAAACTTTGGGGAAAAAAAGTGACTGAAATATTTGAATTTTGGAAAAGTTATAATGTGATGGTGGTGGTCTGGGGAAGCTTCTTTAAATTCTCTTCAAGACTCTGTTTTGCATACATGGACATTTTATATTTCCACATCAGATTAGTATTGAAAGGAACATTTGTTCTAGATTGTCTTTCCATGGAGGAGTACTTTGGAACAACAAATGATGGAACATGAAGAGCTTACAGACTAAATGAGCTTGGGGTCACATGTAAGTGGGTTTTAGTGTTTTCTCCTATATCCTTTTCTTGATGAGGTTTTCTGTGAGAAAACCTGCTGCAAGTAGAAAAAACATATAGAATACCTAATAAATAGTAAACTCCATTTTGTCTATAGGTTTTTCCCTGCTTTGTTAACCTGTCTGTTCTAATGTCTTTTTTCTGGCCAGGCTTACTTTCCCCCCCAGAGTGCCTCTGTGAAGGCAGGAGGTGCTTTGGGGTCTGACGTGAACTCCGAGTTCTTCTGTGACAGAATTGGTGTTGGTACATGCACTGCTACCGTCACTGCTTAGTGAAACAGGGAAATAAATAATAAATTCAGGCAAGTTTTTACCAAGGAAATCCATGGTCAAGATTGGATGGGATAGACATCACTGCTCCTGGTGTCAGAGCTGTTCTGGACTTGTGAATACAGACCTTCCTTAAAGATTATGAGTACATGTCTACTGCTGCAGATGCAGGAGAAACAGATGGTGTACTGGAGTTACAGGGGTCAGGGTCTCTGTGTAACAGGGTAATGGGAATGAAGGTGTGCAGAGAAAATGTGAAAGGATGGCTTAAAAAAGAGCCCATCTTATAACTTGCAAAAGCAAAGGGGAACTTAACAGGAAGAGGTCGAATGGGCTGGGGTCCAAGACAGCTGCATGGTAAGTGTCCAGTCAGAGAAGAGCTCTGGCAAGACTGTGACAATAAGATTAATACTGGTATTTTTCTATGAATAGAAAAGGAAGCATGTGCTTCTAATTGTTTCACATAATGCATTCAAAACATATGCTTGATAACCATGGAGAACATTTGATGGAGTGTTTATAGAATAATAAGCTGAGCAATTAGAATAACAGAACACTGTGTGTCCCTGGAACTGCTCCTATTTCCCCCATACCCCCTTTCTTTAGGTCTGCTTGTTTTTTTCCATTCTTAAAGTCTTTTAAATTGTTACTCTTCTGGCAGTTTCGTGTGATTTTAAATTTCTCAGCAAACTATTTTATTCTCATGAACAATACATTTTCTATTCCCCCCTATGCGATTCACGGATAACAAAGCCCTTCTGAATATCTGGGCTTGCATTTGAGCTCAACCACCCCAAATCCTTTCCCTCTCAAACACCCATCATTGTGCTGTCTCTGAATAGCCACAAGGCAGAAGCCTCTAACACAGCCAGTCTGACAGTAGCAATCCCACCCTTCCTGGCTTCTCACTTTTATTACTTGTCTTTTTTAACCTTTACTATAGAAAGTGCAGAGGCAGAAGAAGGTCAGATTATCTCCAGGTCAGTGTGGAGGAACTTGGAGCATACCTTAATGCTGAACACAAAAAATAAGGACTTCAGCAGAGCTCAACATTAGTGCCAACTGGTAATCAAGAAGTTTAGACACTGGAAGTCATTGTGGATGTGCTCCTACTTTCTGTCTTGATTATAGATTTGCATGTGTTTGGCATAAGTCATGTTATGTGACAACAGCTATTTAATTGGACCTTTACCCTGGGTTCACTCAGTAGATTAATTAATAAAAAGACTGTGTTGATTTTTGATGATCTTTTTGGCCAACGATTTCTTCTGGCAACTGATAGGAGTAGTTTCCCGTAAATTCACGTATTCAATTGATTAATTGAACTGGCTAATTTTGAATAATTTTTCTACATTCCTGTTAATTCAGCAAAGTTTAAAATAAAAAACAAATTAAAAAATTGGTAAAAAAATACACGGAATCTATTCAGTTTTGTTATACCTGTGGGCAACGTGGAAATCCTGAAGTTCAAGTCCTAGATAGATTTGCCTGTGACATCTGAAAGATAGAAAAATGCTGGATACGTATTCATTAAGTGCATCAGCTTATGCCATATGCAGAATCAGTATGCACATGGGTGGCTATGTTTGTGCATGGGTGTGTGTAGGTGTATGAAACAAAACCAGCTTACATTCCCATATCCCTAGCTCAGATATGTTGTAGCCCTGGTACAAAAGAAGAGGTAAAAAATTGGAGAAAGAGGTATAGGACTTACTGTGCACTAGTGTGGAGATTGAAACTGATATAGAGTTCATGATTCACCTGAGACTGATGCTGTGGTACAAAAGTGCTTCTGTGGCATTATCATAGGAGATTCCTGACACCGTCTCAAAGGTTTGTTCGGGGTTTTTTTAATGTTTGACAGGTCTTTACTTTGGTAATATCAGTTCGGATACCTGCAGATTTAGGACAATCAGCAACTTTCTATAAGGAGAATGTCTCAAGACAGAATGAACATCTTGATGTGCCTAAATGTCTTTATTTCATATCACATATCTGATGGCAGAGGTTTTCTTTGTTTCTGTCTGAAAAATGGTATGAGGAAGCAGCCAGGGAAACAGGAGGAGGGTTGGACAAGCAGTTTAAGACAGATGTTTTAAAACTTTTAAAATATTTAGCTACCAAATAGAATTTACAATATCCTGTTTATTTTTAGGTTTTGTTCATTCCATGTATTTTGAGAATATTTCCACATGACAGCATTAACAAGAACACTGTCTTGTTAAAGTCACCTCAGAGGAATCTTTTGAAGGAAGAGAAATTCTATCATAAATATGGGGGTTTGCACAGTGTGTGAAGGCATTCGGTATTATATGTTTGAAGTAAAATCTTGCATCTATTAGAAATATTAAAAGTCTGTGTAGTATTCACAGTTAAATACATAAATGCTGTATTATTTCTTTTTTGTTTGCTAGGTACAGGAAAAAAATTGTTACATTAGTATATTAAAAGTATTATATGACTTAGTTTTATCCAGGTGGAGCATATTAACTATTTTTAGTCCCTCAGTTGACAAACACAGAAAAACTCTAACTCTAATTAGCTGTATTTCATAGTTCTGAGAGTATTCAGATAGTCTGGAAGATCAGAATTAATGCCAAATGACCTAGTTTTGTTTGTCTATACCAGTCTAGGAGATCCATGAGGAGAGAACCGCAGTAAAAAACCAGACTGCAGCAGTTCTAGAAGAGCTTGAGTTACAGTCCATGTACGACTGTGGTAGCAAAATGAAAACTTTAAAAAGTTTTACTTTTATCACCCTCTCAAAAGAGAAAATATGCTTAAAATTCAGCTCTATACTAGATTTGGTTAAGCTCTGTGTGCAGGGTTGCTAAACAGGCTGAGAAGGGCAATCTAATCTTGCATTCATACTGAGGTTTGTAAACTGTGTTTTGCTTCATAAATAATGTGAATTTGGGCAAATCAAAGTTCAGCTATCAGAACTTTCAGAAGTTGGAAAATGAAATTTTCATGGATTAGATTAAAAGGATAAGTCAGGTAATGTGAGTATTTTAATACAATCAAATGTGAAATACAACCAACACTTGTTTCTCATCATATCATGGCTGGGCTTCGCAAACACTTGTTTCTAGTGCAGTGCCATTATGACAAGAGAAATAAATTAGGAATCTCTTTCATTAGCCACGAGCCAAACATTACAAAAACCCTAGGAAAATAAGCTGTGAACTGATGGGAATGCGTTTTTGAAGCATTTAACAAATTTACTTTGACCTTGTGTAATATGAATGTAGTACTTTCGATAGAAATACACATTTTATTTGCAATTTCAAATTATAATGGTAAGTACACTTTTTCCTCACTTGGAAATTTTAATATTGCTTATCCTGTGTAGAGCTAAGGTTCTCTGAGTGGCTTAATTTTTACATTGCCATACCTTAGTGCAATAAGACGCTGTAGTATTTCTGAATTTTCCAAGAACACAGTTTTTACTGAAGTCATTGAAATATTACTGCAATGATTTCACAGCTGATAAAGTAGTAACCACATTCCTAGACTTAACTTGTGCTGAATGCACATCACATTCGGGATTCCTCTATTTTTTAATTACTAAAATGTTCATACAGGAGAAGTAAACAAGAAACCTAGAGAGAATGCTAACGGTTTATACTTCCAATAGCATGAAGCTATGTATAAATATGACGTGATGCATCCACTTCCCCTATGGAACAAATATTTGTAATTGCCAAGATGATTGATATTGGAATAATAACCAGTTTTTCTTTCTTGCAATTTCAGAAAGAAGCCATAATTACATATGACAAATAGGCTGGAATTGACGCTACTGTCTGTAAAAACTTCCATAAGTAATCTCAGCGGGAGAGGCACATGCTAAGAGATTATTTCAGTATGAAAGGGAAGATATTTTTCTTTCAACTTTCACTGTACATTTGACAATAAATAATGGGAATTTTATTATGTCATTTTTAGATATTTACATAATGATTTGAAATCTGCTTGGGAAAAAGAATGGTAGACACACTAATCTACTTGCTAAGCAGTTCCCTCAGGCTTTTATTGAGGGTTTCCTTTTTTGTAAGATATACTAAGTGACAGTTCCATCTCAAGATTTTGCATCAGAATAACTATGCTTGTAAAACACTTCTTTATCTTGCACATTTTTTCTCTTTCATTCCATGAAATCTTGTATACTCTAAGTACCTTTGTATTTGAAATTTCCATTGGACTGCTCATTTTCGACTCAAAACATAAAAACATGCAGGCTGTTCACGGCCCAGTAACACCTTAATGTAAAATATTTCATTCACAAATGAAACCCTGACTTGGCAGATCAGATAAAAAGTCATAATACATCCTGCACCCATGTCCGCTCTGTGGCTGGAAATGAGTAGGTGGGAAAATTAGAATCATGCTTTATTGGGAGTGTTATGGTCATTTTGCAGCCCATTTCTGCTAGATTTTGCTCTGGCTTTTTCTCCTGCATCACTAACCTCAGCAAGTGGAGAGAATTACAAGGCTCAGGGTTTATGCATCCTGTTAGTTCTCTAACCCTGCTATTTCTTTCTCAAGAGCATGAGGAATTCAATAGTCCATGAAACAGCCCTCCAAGCCAAGAGTACCTGATACACCACATTTTTTTTCAGACAGGAAGGAATGCAGGACTAGCTGAAGAGAGTGTCCATCAGACCCTTGAACCAGAGTGGAACACATGCATTTGCAGGCTGCAAATTAGTCCTTCTGCAAAAGGTGGTGGATTGTTCTGTGCAGGAAAACAGCAATGGCATTTAGCCAGAGACATAGGAGTCATAATTCACACAGCAAGGATAAGTACTGGTGAGAAGCCAGTTGGAATATGGCTTTGCTAATTCAAAACAGGACTTCAAAATAGCTACCAGATCAGTGTTGGTCTCCCCTGCCTTCTGTTCCCACTCAATTTTTCTGGTAGTAATAGCAACCAGCAGTTAGATCTCCATCTGTACAGGCCCTCCTTTTCCTATTATAGTGTCACAGGATCCTACACACTGGTTGAGTTGGAAGGGACCTCTGAGGTCAGCAGGTCCAACCCGCCTGCTCAAGCAGAGACACCTAGAGCTGGCTGCTCAACACCAGCTCCAGGTGGCTTTTGAATGTACCCAAGGAGGGAGACTCCACAAGTGCTCAGGGCAATCTCTGCCAGTGTTCAGTCACTCTCACATTTTCTCAGTGAAGAAAGTGTTTCCTTAGGACAGACAGGTCCTCCTGTATTTCAGGTTGTGCCCATTGTGTCTTGCTGTGAGGTGCTAAATATATTGTTGTAGTAAGGAAGAGTAGAAATGTAATCTCTGTTACATCTATGATCTATAGAAAAGGGACACAAAGGCCAACTACTAACTGAAAACTTTGTAGAAAATGCCTCTCTTTTTTTAGTTATCAGTCAAAGGACTCCTTATATGAATTTGTCCATAGGAAGTACTTGTGGTATGGTCTTTATTTCAAGAAACATTTCCATCGAGATTACTTTTTGACTCCAGTAAAAAGGAGAGATAAATAGGCTTGTTTTCTTATACGTGAAAGAGTATCACACCTCTACACATGCCACGGCCTCTGCTTTTTTATCTTCTAGATGATGGATCTTCACTTTATGCAAATAGTCATTGCTATACTGCTTCTGTAGCACTGTACTGTTTCTCAGTAGCCTGCCTGTAGGAGCTGCAGACTGATGTCAAATAACTGTTTGGTATGTGTGTGCTCATGTCATATGGTAACAACATACTGTTCCTTGCTTTCTGTCTCCACCTATTTGTCTTTCGATTTCCAAAAGAAAGAAACCTTTCACTTTCCAGTCCCCACCAGAAATCTCCAATATATAAAAGTGGGTTGTGGATTAGATGCAGCCTTGAGTAAAACTGGTTTAATGTCAATAACAAGTTTACTTCTTCTTGTGTTTGTCTTCAGGGGTGGTATCTGCAGAGGACAGGGGCATTTTTAACGCTGTATTTCAGGACCTTGGTTTTGCTTTGTTAACTCCAAAGAGCTGTGATATATTGACAAAGACTGAAAGCCATTAGAGCCCCTTCTTCATTAGACAGTACCATTTTACACAGTAGTTTATTGCTTGCATGTTATCTTTCAGGAGAGTAGGAAACATCATTGATTTTAACTTGACTTTTGTTTTGTTCAGCTTAGCAGACAGACATTGTAAAAAAACTCTCAGCTTTACCCAAAAGCCTTTTCTTTAAATATTACAGATGATTGAGTTGGGCCCAAAATATAGCCCTTCATGAAAAAAGATACAGAAGCATAGCGTGAGCATGTCTCTTGGGGGAGTTTCCTTAGACTTTACTAAAAATTTTTTTGTTATAAAATTAGACGATTTTTGACACCATTGAAATCCCTGAGACAGCAATATTTTACTGGTTCATAAGGACTGGTGAATGTAACTCACAAGTATCATTTTCATTTGTCCTAAATCTGCCATCCTTCTCCCTTCTAAGTCTTTATGCCACTAAAACTTATATTCCTATCATAGCTACACTCACTGGCACAATGTGGGTGACAAAGTAGCTAAGCCATAGCTGGAACAACTGAATTGAAAAATGACAGGGTAAAAAATGCTTTCCTAATTTGAACTAGACTTGATTTTTTTTTTAGCTTTCTTTTTGTTTTGGAAATGTGTTTTAGCTGCAAGCAAGAATATGTCCAGTGACAGCAATTTTACGAACAGCTCACAGCACCGAGAGTGTGATCAGAGCTTTCGTTCCTGTGGGGTCCTGACTGTACTTCTTATATGGCTCTACCAAGGCACAGAAATGCCAAAAATGCTAGAGGGGTTTCCGTTGTCCTTGACTGTTACCTTCTCTTTTGATCGTAAATTTATACTAGGAAAATTATGAGAGACTCAAAATAGGATTCAGCCTCAACTCTTAGTGGAGGGTCTAAGTTGTACCTGCTGATGCAAAGGTGAATGTTGTCAAAACACTTCCCATTTCCTCTCTGATACGGGTTTTAACTGTGCATGTTTTCAGTACCTGTTTAGATACAATGTAAAAAAAACACAGTTTGAGGTCTGGCAAAGATTTACCACTTTAAAAAAATTAGGAACAAACCATCATAAAAGAGACACTAACAGCAGAACGCGAGCACTGAGCATGGTGAATAATCCTCTGTAATTAGTATTGCCTGTGATAACCAGCCTAACCCACAGCACCTCAGCTCTCCCAGCACCAGATCTCTTTTGAGAAGGCCTCCCCCATTGTTCTACACCATGCCAAACTCTGTGGTAGCCTCCACTGTGGGTAGCTGCTCACTTGGGCTGAGACCACAGCAATATTTTGAAAATTGAGCAAGTAATTTAGTCAGAATGGATAATATGTACTGAAAACAAATCAGAAGAAATATCTATAATGAAGATAGGTTGATTAATACAATTAAGTGTGACCATTTTGTCCATTTGTTTGGTGTCCTTAGGCTGTGCTAACTCTACAGTTTGTTTAGCTACTTTAACATTTAATGCTAAATAATTTTAAAGAAAGGATTGATCTATTGATGTTTAGGGCAAGGTAAGGACTAAAATATTCTGCTTGACTAGTTAAGGATTTTCTGTTTCATTGGAGGTCTCTGAATAGAAATAATATGAAAATTTCCTTCTTATGTTTTCTTTAACCACTGGGCTCTATCCTGCCTTTTTTTGTGAGTCTAGTCCTTTTGTCTTTTTTTTTCTTTAAAGTAGCAGACTAAAACATTTCAGAAAATCATACCTTTAAAAGTATTCTACACTAGCTGAATGCAGCAGGCAGATAAGCAGTCACTTATGCTGTTGACATTAACCCAATTTTCTTATACAAAGAGAAATGGGAACTAATAATCTATGAAATGAGGCTGTCTTGACTTCTTCTTGTAGCATAGCACAGATTTTCATCCAGTTATTCATGTACTGAACACAGATTCCTGTGTTTGTGTGGTGTTCAGCCTTCAAACAAGACACATCGTGGTGGGTGAGTAATTGGTTCATGGGTCAAGTACAGAGGGTAAGTGAATGGGGTAACATCAGACTGGTGACTTATCACTAGTGGGGTTCCACAGGGCTCCATCTGAGGCCCTGTGCTCTTCAGCATCTTCATAAATTACTAGGATGCAAGACTGGAAGGGATACTAAGCAAGTTTGCAGATGACACAAAACTGGGAGGAGCTGTTGCCTCCCTGGAAGACAGGGAGGCCCTGCAGAGAGACCTGGGCAAAATTAGAGCACTGGGCAGTCACCAAACATAGGAAGTTCAATAAGAGAAAGTGCTGGATTCTGCACTTGAGATGGGGCAACCCTGGATGTACATACAGACTGGGGAATGAAATACTGGAAAGCAGAGCCATGGAAAGGGACCTGGGGGTCCTGGTCGATGGCAAGTTGAATATGAGTCAGCAGTGCCTTGGCAGCCAGGAGGACCAACTGTGTCCTGGGGGGCATCAGGCAAAGCATCACCAGCTGCTTGAGGAAGGACATTGTCCTACTCTGCTCTGCACTGGGGTGGCCTCACCTTGAATATGGTGTGCAGTTTTGGACTTCACAATATAAGAGAGATATTAAGCTATTAGAGAGTGTCCAAAAGAGAACTATGAAGATGATGAAGGGCCTTAAGGGGAACCCAGATAAGGAGCTGCTGAGGTCACTCGTTCTGTTCATCCTGGAGAAGAGGAGACTGAGGGGACACCTCATCGCAGTTACAACTTCCTTGAGAGGGGAAGTGGGCACTGATGTCTCCTCTGTGGTAATCAGTGATACAACCTAAGGGAATGTCCTGAAGTTGTGTCAGGGGAGGTTTAGGTTGGATATTAGAAAAATGTTCTTCACCCAGAGAGTGTTTGGGCACTGGAACAGGCTCCCCAGGGAAGTGGTCACAGCACCAAACCTGACAGCACCAAGCCTGACAGAGTTCAAGAAGTGTTTGGACAATGCTCTCAGGCACTGACTCTTGGGGATGGTCCTGTGCAGGGCTAGGAGTTGGACTCGATGATCCTTGTGCATCCCTTCCAAATCAACATATTTTGTGATTCTGTGATCTTGTTCCTATTAAAAGAGCTTAGAGTTGGAGGATACTCTTTTTCTTCAGTATTTTCTTCCAGTGGTTAACTATCTTCATTGCCAATGTGTGTAATTTCTCTTTTTAAATGGTCTAACCAAGATTTCAAGGTTTTGGGGCTTTTTTAATTGGCAGACTCCCTCAGACTGATTACCGTGAATTTGCTTTTGAGCAAAACAGTTAAATCCATTGAGGCTTTCTTCATACGACCCCTTTCCTCAATCCACAAGTCTTTTGGCTCTCAATGCTTCTTCTTTAATAGCCTTTCAAAAGCATGTTTAAAATGAGAATGTATTTAAAAAGGAAGTTGAAGCATCAGACTTGCCAATTTTGTATGCTGTTATGAATGAACCACCCCCTCCAGTTTGTCATTCTCTCTTGAACCATACAAGGTTCATGTTAATCCTCTTGGCTTGAGCATCACCCTGCAAACCTTCATTTTGCTTTTGTCTTCTGTGATTCCTGCATCTTTTATACAATAGACCATCTATATAACTGTGTAAATGAACATTTGCTAACCTCTTGAGAGAAGACGCCTTGATGAAGTTATTGATAAGAAAGGGAAGAAAAAGAAGAACTGAAGTGCTTGTTATCACGTGCATCTGTCCCACAGGCAAGTTATTAGATACTTGTTAAATAGTGGAATGATGGGTAAGAAATAATTTCATGAAATCTCCTCAGTGTTTAAAATTCAGTAGCTCTTTAAAAGGCAAATTTTTTCCTCAACAAATTCTAGTGAAGAAGTATTTAGTAAGCCTTAGGAAGAATTATTCAGACACGCAAGAATGAAAAAGCAAGCAGTAGATCCTTGAGATGGAAGAGGACAGTTTAAGTGATCTACTCTGTCAACATGTTACTTTCAGGCACTGTAGGACCAATTCTTTAGTACATTTTCTGGAATTTTTTTAGGGATAGGGATAGTTCAGAGGATTTGTCCAGCTATTGAGTGTTGGTATGAATCAATCTCACTGTATTCTTTATATTTTATATGAAAACACCTGGAGAGTCATACATTCATTAAGTTTTAAATTGTGGCACTCTTATAAAGTTTTGGGCACTGGTTCAAGGAATACGTCAGAAAGGATCAAAACATTTTGGTCATGGACTAAGAGTAAGAAAACTTAGTTGTTCTGGACACAAAAGACTTGAGTAAATGCTGCCTGCACTTACAAAATACATTTTCTGAGCATTAGGAATGAAACTTGCCGAGATTCACTAAATTAGTTAACCCCTTCCTTTATAGATGTGTAGCTCAGTTTTGCTGGAGAAGTTCAATATGGAGGATAGTCTCCAGTCTCTTATAGCTACCAAGAAACCAATACACCTCAGCAGCCCTGGTTAGTCCTTTCTGCTCACACAGTATGGTGGTAGTTTTCAACAGGAGAAAGCACCTGAGGAGCTCATTGACATGACATCACTGCACAGGTGTCACTTTGCACAGTATTGTCACAATAGCATTTTTTTTTATGGGTAAAGAACAGAATTTTCTGTTGTTTTTGGCTATTTCTATTCTGTTTTAAACCCAGAAATTTAAATTCAGAGTATGCAGCTGCCATCACATTGGTTTTGTTCATTCATTTCATTGCTAAACTTCTTTCTGTTCAAACTTGTTTACTGCTCAAAGAACTGATCATTCTCAAACTGTTTTGTGAGCTTCAATATTACTGGATGGACTGCTGTAGATAAGGGATTCTTAGTGCTATCTTACTGGGTTGTTGATACCATGGGATTGCTTTGCTCTCCCTATCAAAACAGCATGGATTTTTTTCTCACACTGTTCCTGTTTTTTTCCTGTAAGTTCTTTAATTCACTGACTGTTTCACTGATCAGTATAAAGAAAATTTGGTTTAACCACTGACTTTTATAAATGCTGTAGGCTGAAGCAAAACATCTTTTCAATAGCTCTTGGAAAACTGAAATTAAAAGCAATCAAAGAATACAGATATTTCTTGACTTGAGGCTATGTTTGAACACACAGAGTAGAAAAGGCTACAAATCTAGTTTGGTAGTAAAAACACCAGAAAGGTATCTTGTCCTTCCTTGAACCCATTTTCTCCTTTTTGAGCTGTAGAACATCAGAAGAGTTATAAGTAAATAGAAAGATTACAAATACATATGGGGATGACCGTATATACTCTCTTTTCAAGTTCTCTTGCATGATAACAGTAGTAAGCTGGTATATGCTTATTGGCTCTAATAGACAATAAATTCAACCAGACTAAGAATGTGCATTTTTTTTCAAGAAATATAGTTTTTTAGATTCCTTCTACCAAAAGAATTATATATATATATTTAATAAAAATAATTTAAAAAATTTAATTGCTTAAACTCAGATGACTTTGCTGCAAATCAACTCAAATTAATATTTTATGTCCACTGTCTCTGCTTCTGCCTACCTCTTTTCTTTAGACAGTATCTTAGGTTGGACTCTGCATCTTGTGCTGGAAGGAGGTTCCTCTGACAATATGGCACATGATACTGCACAGGTGAGCAAGGTCATCCAACCAGTTGCCCATCAAGGTCAGTGCGTAGAAGTTGCTCGAATTCCTGAGACATCCTGGACAGAGTGTTGAGCTGACTCAAAATTCAGTCTCTTAATGCAGAAGTATAAAGCAACTTAATCTGAATTGGAGGAATACCACATGAAATTGGGTTAATGTTTCTGATTTGACTCTCTTATTAAAGCTGTCAGTTCTGCAAGTCGATATTTTGACCTTGCCTTTGTTCCTTTTTCAGGGAAATGCCCCAAAAGATCATCTCCTTCAAACTTTTCACATTCTCCTCAGCCTTTCCTCTCCTGCATACACAGGTAAGGTTGAGTCTGCCCACACCAGAAAAAATCTGCTTTTTATACATTTTTCTCTCCACTGATCAGACACTGTTGATGCAGTACAGAACCAATTTCATCCTTGTCAGGTAAAAGAATTTACTACTCGATTAAAAAGTAGCCTAATGTAGAGCTTCCAAATAAAACATGTAAATTACAACGCCATCCTTACCTTTTTGATTTAGGCTGATGTCTCTGTCCACCTTGGAAAATAAACCTCCTTTCTCATAGTTGTCCTGTTTGTTTAGTGTCCTAAGATGATTACAGGATGCTACTGCTCTCAACAAAACTGTTTTTCTTTCAGGTCAGTGAAATCCAGCTTAAGTCTGGGAGCCTAAAAAGAGATTTTTAGTCTCAGTGTCCCTGTTCAGAGGGACTGAGATAGTAGGCAAGAGCAACTAAAGCATTTTACCTTTCATTACTAGCCATTTTTTTTTTCATATAATTCTAGCAAAAGCCTGAACTGTAGAAATATTTTTGAGGTTAATACAGTCCAAAAAGAAGCAGAATTCTGTGAAGAGGCTTTTGGGGTCCCCAGTTGCTCATAAACTATATTGAAATTAATATAATGGAAATTCAGCTCAGTAAAAAGTAGAAATGAAGCAGAAAAAACCCTGTTAAAAGCAGATTGTAATAATAGACAACAGTCTTAATAGAATCTATGTTACCCTCTTTTCTTCCTTACTTCATCTGTATTATTCATGGACGAGGATGGTCTTTATCTCAGGTTGAATCAAAACTGTGTATTATTTCCAAGAATTTTTTTACATTGCTATAGGTCCTATGTAGTAAATACACAAGCCCTTCACATAGAGGAATTAACATAACATGATGTTAGCCCAAGATTGCTTGCTACAGTGTTCCTGTGTGATCCTGAGCAAGTCACAACATTTTTTTGTTCGGGATCACTAAGAGAAGGATTTACTGTCTGAAGATAAGCAGCACCTGATCCAGATACTTTCAACCAGTTGGAAACAGGTTGCCCAGGAAGCTATGGATGCTCCATCCCTGGAATTGTTCCCAGCCAGGCTGGATGGGACTCTGAGTAACCTGATCTAGTTGAAGATGTCTCTGCCTGTGGCAGAGGGCCTGGAAATATATGATCTGTAAGGTCTCTTCCAACTCAAACTATTCTGTGATTCTATGACTGAAGAGTGTTCCAGGGAAACCAGCAGGGTAACCAGGCCCTGGGAGAAGAGGTTCCAGGACCAGGGCTTGTTCAGGATGTGGAAAGAGTGCCTTGGGGCCTCAGCATCAGCCCCTGACACCTATGGGGGACCCTTATCACCTCTTTGTAGAATTGAGAGATAAGAAGAAAAATGTGCATGCATCTAAACAGGAGAGGTTCAGACCAGATCTAAGGCAAGACTTTTTCACCCTGAAGACAGTCAGGGTGTCCCAGAGAGCTGCCATTTCTATCCATGCTGGTTTTCAAGCCACAGCTGGACAAAGTCCTGAGCTAAGTGTCTGTAGTTAAGCCGGGAGATGTTTTCTCTACCATGGGCAGCAGTAGGAGTATATGAGGCTAGATGGACACATGATCCTGAAATGCATCTGTGATGAGGCTTTGTGATAAAAAATAAACTCTGTTTTATTCAAGTCAATAAAATATAAAAACTTTATTTTACACTTTAATATAAAATTTTAATTTTTTTCCCAAATCCATGCCTTATGAATGTTGGCTTAGTTCAATTTTTGAAAGTAATGTAGTATTATTGTTCTTCACTGTTTCTATAAAATAGTGCATAGTCTTCATGACAATGTTGCAAAATAAATGTGTATTTATGAACTAGTAATAGCAACCAATGTCCTTGAGGAAATTAACAATTCTGTAACAGGATTTTAATCATGTAAAGTGAAGATGGCATAGGATTACATATTTTATAATAGAGATAAAACCTAGAGATGAGTATCTTCTCCCTTGGTGAACATACACCGTCCTTTGAGTTGATTTGTGTTACAGAATCACAGAATCACAGAATGGGCCAGGTTGGAAGGGACCACAGTGGGTCACCTAGTCCAACCTCCCTCATCAAACAGATTCATCCCAGGGCATGTGGCACAGGATTGTGTCCAGACGGTTCTTGAATATCTCCAGTGAGGGAGACTCCACAACCTCTCTGGACAATCTGTTCCAGTGCTCAGTCACCCATCTAGTAAAAATGTAGAGTGGATGGGGCTTTGAGCAACCTGGTTTAGCTGAAGGTGTCCCTGCAGCTGGGTTGGAACTACATGATCTAGAAGGTCCCCTTCCAACCCAAACCGTTCAATGGTTCTATGATTCCATGAAAATTATACACCTGATATTTGTTTTTATATGCTCCAGGTTGTGTCTGCTATTCCTGAATACAGTCATTTCATGAGAACAACCAGGTTGCAAAATGTTGTCCGAGATGCAGTCATCTTTTCTTGTACTGAAACTTCTGTCCTTGATGGCCCCTTTCAGGTTGCAGTATGGTACAATGTAGTCTAACTACTGTACAGCTATAGCCACTGGCACTGTGAGGTTACAATGTACTGAAAGACTTTATTCTTCATATAGTGTGAAATTTGATAAAAGAATATATACATTCCTCTAGGAGTAAAAAAAAGGTTTTATACATGAAATTGTAAATCACCAGTATTTACTTTAAATTTTAATGAAATTCAATATGGTACAGACTGCATAAAGCACTTTAAACCACTTCTTTGTACATTTGGAAATGCATAAATAGGCAGGTTTTTAGTCTGTCTCCATATTTTAGTTATTTAATAAAGTTTTCATAGGCAAAAATTTATGCAGGAAAATAAACTTTTTTTGGAATATGATGGCAAAGCCTCAAAACAAAACTTTATAAGTCAGACCAGAGGGGAATTGTTTATGTATAAGCTGAGAAGAAAGAACATACAAATGAGTTATTGTTGATAGGCAAATGGCTCAGCTTGTAAAAAGGTAAAAGCAAAATTGTTCTCGCTGCAAAGTCCTATAGGAATACTTGCAGGTGAACAACATGGATTTTATGCCTTTGCTGAGGTAGATAATGACCCTGTAGTGGCCATGAATCTTCTGATAAGACAGGCTTAAACTGTTGAGCATGTTCTAGTTTATGCTTGAAATGGGTTCAGGGCACTATTGCTTTGAACCTTTGTCTCATTTCCAATGAAAATGTTTCAGTTGCACACAGTCCTCACCACTGGTCACCTCTGCTTTCACTAGTGCTCAAAATGTCACTGACCTTTAGACTTTGTCCAGGTCGAGCTGGTCAGAATAGAAAAGGGTTTGGAAAGAAAATAAATATATCAAGCACTTTACATTTCACAGGTTTTGAAACTGATTTATCCTTTTCTCAGGCTTCATGAAATTTGATATTTATGTAATTTAAAGTAAACTAGAAATATTTTTTAGGCAAAGGAGAAATGTCATATAGATTGGCATCCAGTGAGTGAATTTTTTAACATTTTTATTTGAATATTGACAAAAAGCAGTTACAAAATGCTTTAAAAGACTTCAAAAGTAGAATATGTTCTACTTTTACAACTTTCTACATACCATTAACATGCAGAGGGTCTATTGCTATGTAACCTGCAGCAACAAAATATTTGGCCTACTAGATGAGGGGAGAGCAATGGATATTGGCTCTCGTAACTTAGGAAGGCTTTCGACACTGTCCCATAAGATCCTCACAGAGAAGCTAAAGAAGTATGGGCTGGATGAGCAGATAAGGAGGTGAACTGAGACCTGGCTGAATGGCCAGGACCAGAGGGTGATGATCTGTGGCACAAAGTCTAATTGGAGGCCAGTAACTAGCAGTTGTACCCCAGGGACTGAGACTGGATCTGATCCTGTTCAACATCTTAATGATCTTGATGATGGGGCAGAGTGTACTCTCAGCAAGCTCGTGGAGACACAAAACTGGGAGGATTGGCTTTTATTCCAAAGGGTCATGCTGCTATCTGGAGGGATGCTAATAAGCTGGAGAAATGGGCTGCCAGGAACCTCCTGAAGTTCAACCAGAAGTGCAAATTCTTGAGCCTAGGAAGGAACCCCATGCACCAATTCATGCTGGGGGTCACCCAGTAGAAAGAGACATGGGGGTCCTGGTGGACGCCAAGTCGAAGATGAGTCAACAAGGTGCCCTTGCTGCAAAGAAGACTAACTGTATTCCAGCTGCATTAGGAGTGTTGTCAGCAGGTGAAAGGACTGCTACTGGTGAGTCCACACCTGGAGTACTCTGTTCAGTTCTGGACTCCTCAGTGCAAGAGAGACATGGACACACTGAAAAGAGTCCAGAGGGAGATCACTAACATGATGAAGGGACTGGACAACCTTTTCTATGAGGAAAAGCTGAGTCAACTGGGACCATTTAGCCTGGAGAATAGAAGTCTCAACAGGGATCTGATTAACATATATAACTACAAGAAACAAATATGAAAAGAGGATGGATCCAGGCTCTTTTCAGTGGTTACCAGTGAGAGGACCAGAGGCAATGGACAAAAACAGAAACACAGTAGTTTGCATCTGAACATTAAGAAACACGCTTTTACTGTGAGGGTGTCTGAACACCTGCACAGGTTGCCCAGAGAGATTGTGGAGTCTCCATCTTTGAATATACTCAAAACCTGTCTTGACATGGCCCTGGGCAACTGGTTTTATAGGGAGTTGTATCACAAGTTCCTGCCAACCTCAACTGTTCCATGTTGTTCTGTGAGGAAGGAGTGGAAACAATAAACTAGAACTCGAATGCAGCCACATATACAAGTGTTTCCCATTCCACATAACATGAAAAGAATAAAAAGAACACCTCTTGGAAGTTGCATAAGGATCAAATGTTTCAAAAGTAGAAATAGTTGCTTGGGTTTTTTTAAATGCAAAAGCAATCTCCATGGAGCTACAGTCCACATCAAGACTAAGGTACATGGTACATATGAACTGGTAAATATAACAGAGGAGGAGTTGAGCCCTTCTGGGATACAGTCTTCCCCCTAAATAAAGAGTTATTCAGTCTACTCTTAAAAGCATCCATGTTTGCAAGGTCTGATAGCCACACACAGGTGTTACTTTCAGGGACAAACACTGTCAGCTCTTTTCTTATTGGAAAGTACAGTGTAATGTACCTTGGTCTGCAGTCTAAGGCTTTGTTTAAGTATTGGGTCAAAGTACCTTCGCTCCTGGCAGAGGAATGAGCTGCTGTGGAAGGTGCTGGACATTAGCACTTCAGCTGATGTCAAGTAGAGTCAGACTCAGGCACTCATGAGAGGAGGCTGGCATGGAAAAAGTTAAATCTATATTTTCTTGTTACTCTCTCTTTAATCAGCATAACATTTTCTTTGGATTTCATGAAAGGTTTTGCTCGTCTCTGCTTTTCATACACACGCTGAGAATTTCCGTCATACCTCCCATGGTTCTTTAGCAGAGTACTGCACCCCTTATGCCAATCCAGCACTTCCCTTATGGTAGAGAACTTCAGAAAGGTGATATGAAAGAACAGCCAAGAGACCCTTCACTATGAAAAATAGTTCCCAGATTCATTGCCAGATTAAAAAAATGAAAAAAAAATAGATTTGTTCCACTATTTCTTCAGAAAGCAATAGTAAAAGGATGATGTATGTATAACCCAGCAAAGATGAAGTTCATCCCCTTCTGAATTTGTAATGTCAAGTGAAGTATTAAGGAAATTCAGCCATGTCTGTAATTAAAAAAAAAGAAATCTAGCTTTTTTTGGTTTTAAATGTGGTATGGAGAAACATATTTAGAAACCAGCCACAAGGCAGTAAAATTGATTTCTGGTTTATCTGGTATAGCTCTGAGTCTCTCACTGAGCTGGGAAATAATTGATTGCTTGAAGCCTTGTAGCAGTAGTTAAAAATTGATAAATGCTAAAGCTGGCATAGTGTTTTATAGATTCTCAAGAATTGTGGAGCCCCCATATTTCTTTCTCATCACCAGCTCTAGGTCATGAGGTGAAATTTAAAAGATGCTTCATCTTAGTCTTGGTAAATTATATTCAGCAACTCTAAGACCTTTTGCTGTGGAATAGAAAGCAAAATCTTCAGTTATATAACACTGATGAGTAACAGACAAAGCCAAGTATGTTTTTGCAGGTCAACCTACTGGTTTAGATCAGATGATTAGATTACAGTGAAAACCAACAAAACATATATGTCTGTAATCATAGTTTGTTAAATCAATGTCTAGAAAAATTATTGATATTGATAGCTATGTCATCCAATTAAATAAACTGCTGTAAAAATTGGGTCCTATTTAGCAAAGAAATGTTGAAACTTTTCATTAATATAAAGTCTCCTTTATTAATACAGGAAATTGGCTTTTTATATCAGCTGACTTTCATACCAGGGCAAACATTCTGTTCCTATATGCACCTTAGTACAAATTATCACAGAACAATGATGCTTTTTCAACATCAGATTAGCAAGTAAATATCTTAGCTTCATAGTCATTTTTCACTGAAATAGAAAAGCAATAAGTGAAAGAATCAAATATTGAGGTAAATTTCAGTATTAGTTCCTTAAAGGAATAGGAAATACAACAGGTAACAGAGCTCAGACTCTGACTTTTGTGTCTTCTTATACTTACAGCTAGGGTTCAAATTATTTATTTGCTGACTATTTTGCTTAGCAAACAAAAGTATTTAAAATTGTTTCTGTAAACTCAGCAATTCAGTACTTATGGTCAACATCGCTGGGAACATCTGTGATCCAACTGCAGTTTCCATTTGCAGGTCAGTGACAGAGATGATTAGCATTAAAATAGCCTGTTTATTCAGGAAAATCCTGCTTTTTTAAGGCTGTGGGTTTAAGTTGATCTTCAAGTTAGACCACCTCCTGCATGACACAGTCTGTAACATTTCATACTGCAATGTTTGTAGTAAACCCAATGGCCTTAGGAACACTCTATATTGGTATTTTTCTTGTCAGTATTATTAACATTTTAGAACAGTTAACATGATGAAGACTTGAAGTGTAATTACAATAATGGTGAAATTAAATCCTTGTCCTCCATTTGCTCCTTCATTTTCTACTTTAGGACTGGTTTATCTACTGCCCTGAGAAAGAGGATAGAGAGGGAAAGAAAGGCAAACACAATCGTATTCTGAAGGAGCTGTTTTCTCATTGAATCACACGGCACTGAATAAACACTAATTAAAATGCCCCTGAGGGGACTGATTTTATTTTTTTATCATCTTCTTCTTCCCCCATTTTACCTCCAAACTATACTGTTGAGGTCTCAGCTTTCTCCTTAGTCTGCACACTTTTCCAATGTAATTAACTTCAGTACTCTAGTTTTCAGTGGTGCTGGCAAAACAGATACTAAAAAGCAGAGCTTTGTAGCTAAAAGTGCTACATTCTACCCATGCAAATAAGTGCATGTGTATGTTTTTCATCAGTTTGATCTAGGTGAGGTATGTTAATATAATCATCATTACCTAGACTGGAAGGTGATGTCTTGTTGCCGTGAATTTCTTGCTGAAGAATGTTAATGTTGCTTTCAAAAATATATAATTTTATATGTATCAATTAAATTAAACTAAATTAAATTGTATACATTAGTGGAATTCTCTCCAAAAGGCCAGAGACTTTCACTTGGCTCAAGCAGTTAAGAGTTTGAATGCCATAAGGTAAGATACAATTAACCTCTTTGGTCTTTGCATGCCCTAATAAAATGTTTCTTTAAACAGTTTTGAAATAAAAACTTCTTTAAACAGAAAGCTAATATTTTTTACCCAAATTGCTAGCTTTGTATTGGCAGTGATTTTGCTCTGGGAATGAGTGGCTCAAATTTAGCAATAGGGTTCCAGTGGATCCCATATGGTGCTTTGAGTTGTCTTTGAAGCATATATTTAACACTGACCTTATTCTGTGCCCTTTGCATCTAGTACAAGTAGAACTTTTTCTAAACACTCAAAGTTCAGGAGTTGCTATCAATCTCCTGATTTCCTGTTTCCATCTTTCTGTAGCTTTTTGGGCTTCAGTGGGTGTGTAGATTCATAGGTGGGACACACTCAGATGCAATGTTGTGCTCAAAAATATATACCCCCACAAATGCAACACTGTACTGGATGCTGTGCAAACACTGCGTGTAATCCACCTGCCTAATGTTATATCCCATTAAAAGTAGACAAGTAATAGTGTAGGATATAAAACAAAAAAGCAAACAAAAATATTTTTTTACTGTAGAAATCTCTTGCAGATTAATAAGCAGTTTGTAGGAAGAATCCTCTGATTTTTTGAAAAGACTAGTTTAAAAGTTGTAAAATTTGTATCTATAAAAAAACCCAATTGAAAGATGAGCAGAGAACCATCAGTTCCTACTCAAAGCTCTAAGTTATGTCTTTATCTAAAAAGGAACATGATGAATCATCACATTTGCAGAGTTCTTTTCTTTAAGTATTTTCAATTTTTTCACAATTCAGATCATTGTGTTGCAATAAGAATATACTGTCACTATATGACTTAAACTATTGTCATACAATATGACAGCATCTTTCGTTATAGAATCTAATTTCATTCTTTGAATTTAAATTACTTTTCCTTACTCATTACATGTCTTTTCTGTGACTTTCATTACAGACATTTTTCTTTTCAGAATTCACAAACATCCATAACTTCTGATAACTTTGTCTCCAAGGACAGAAAGATAAACAGGGTGTCCTTGAATAGTTGTAATCTTCTTGATCTTGAAAATGCAACTATATATTATGACGGGTGTTTAGCACCATGTAAACAGAAAAAAACTTGATTAATTGCTCTTTAAACAGATCTAGCATTAGAAATGTAGATAACCTCTAAGAGTGAGCTAAACTCTTCAAGTAGCTGTCTAACATGTTTCCACACAATATTTAAAATTTGAATTATGCTATGTTGTAAGGTTCCAAACTGGCATCTTACAGAAATCTCAAAAAATTCTTTATCTTTTATCTGTAAAAGAGAGGAAAGGGTAAAAAAAATGGATTCAAGCACATGCAGATGTCTAAATCAGACAAAAGTCCACAGAACAACACAAATAAGATTGTGGGATCATCTTCCTGACTAATGTGGTACGTTACCCACTCTGCATCATGGCCTGATGGTACATGTTGCACAGGTGACAGTTCATCCCCAGGTGCCCTAACAGAAAGAACAAATGATT
Organism: Chiroxiphia lanceolata; assembly: GCF_009829145.1. NCBI lineage: Eukaryota > Metazoa > Chordata > Aves > Passeriformes > Pipridae > Chiroxiphia > Chiroxiphia lanceolata. Next base: position 13,565,363 of record NC_045639.1, read on the forward strand.
AAACATTCCAAAAAAAAGCAGCTGATTCCATGGAGCACTTTGGTCCATGAAGTCCAGGAAATGAGATTTTATTTTTACCTTTATTACTGAAAGGTCGTTTACCTACTGTCCTGACAGAGCAGGGTCTCAAGGCTGGGCTTGCCTTAGTTTTAGCTTGTTTTTACAATTGCCTAGTGGTCAAGAGGTTCCTCTCCAACGTATTTGAGCTCCAACCCTGAAAAGCCCGTGTATGGCAAATTTTCCACAGTCCCATGTGCGATGGATGAAAAGACAGAATGGGAGAGATATGTGGCCTGGAAAAGCATTAATGGAGTCTGAATGGACTTTTTACTTACTGAATAATCCACCCAGCAGACTGGTAGTTTTTCCCCAGTTTGCTGTTGTGTGCTTATGAACCCTTGTACACCCCAGTTTATTGTCAAAATTTATAGATCCTGCTGTACTCCCATATTGTCCCTATTTCTCCCTCAGGCTTCCCCTTTGAAAGCTGTTTATCTCTTCTTCTCCCCTGTCTTCCCATGCCTCTGTTACTGATAAGCTGTAGCTATCACAGTGCAGAGAGAGCTACAATTAGTCAATCCCCTCTGATATTCGAGAGTTCCACCCATCTCTCCCCTGTCCCCCTACCACATCTTTCCCTAAGCTGTCAATCTCTTGCTTAGCGTCCACCCCTTAAACCGCGGGTTTTTAAACCCTTGTTTCCCTTGAATAAACGGGCATTGCATCACGAGACCTCAACTGTGTCCGAACCCTAACCGCAGTGCCTGGTCCCAATTTCCCCTATCCCTGCGGACCGAGGCACCCATGTAACCACTGTGAAATGTAGCACTTATGGCTACATTTGGGGATGGGGGAAGCTGTGGCACAGTGCTGAGCTGGTTAACCTTTTACGTACCTTTCATTGCAACTTTATATCCTACCTTTCACTGCAGCCCTGCACTCTCACCCACGCTGCTCTGGTAACATTTTCCAAGGTCACTTTGGGAGTGTTTTTTTCCTAGTTGTCCTTATGCTGCTGTTCTTGCCCTGTTTTTCTAACAGCCTTGCACCTGCAAACATCAATAAAATTGTCATGGAGGGTTCTTGTAGGAACCTGTCATCAGTGTGAGAATCACCCCTAAATTCCTCTTTCTTTTGAACCCCTTGGCTGTAGTTTATGGTTACACCGGGGGATCCAGTAAAAGGGATGTGCAAAACTCAATTACCATCAGCCACTGATCAAAGAATGCTCCAACAACCACTACTGCTGTGCCAGTCCTAGAATTCAGGTGAGGAGATTTTGACCTCCTCAGGGATCTACTTGGAAAAATCCCAGGGGATACAAATCTGGAGAGAAATGGTCCAGGAGAGTTGGTCAGTTTTGGAGGATCAACTCCTTCAAGCTCAAAGATGGACCATCCCAATATACTGGAAGTAAAACAAAGGTACAAAGAGACCTGTATAGATGAGCAGGGAGCTCCTGACAAAGCTAAGCTGTAAATAAGATGCATACAAGATGTGAAAACAGGGTCAGATGACACAGGAGGAATATAGACACACTGTCTGTGCATGTAGGGATTGCATCAGGAAAGGTAAAGGCCACTTAGAGTTGAATCCGGTGAGAGACGTGGAGGACAACAAGAAAGGATCCTACAGGTAAATCAGCAGTAAAAAAGACTAAGGAAATGTGGGCCCTTTGCTGAATGAGGCAGAGGACCTGGTGGCATAAAACATGGCAATGGCCAAGGTACTCAACCTTCAGGAATTCCAGGCCTGTGACACCAGTGAGAAAGTGTGGAACAACAAAGTCTCCTTCAGGGGAGAAGAATCAGGGGAACCATTTCTGAATATATGAAGGATGAGAAGGTGATTTGGAGTAGTCAGCATAACTACTTATGGTGACATGACAGATGCAGTGGATTAGGGAAAAGCAATAGATATTTGCTGTCTTGACTGTAGCAAAGCTTTCAACACTGTCTTTTGCTGATATCCTCTGACCATTCACTCAGTCCTGCTCAGATTTTGGTCTAACACAGCTCATACTAAGCCTGATATATGTTGGGAGCAGGACCTTTAGGCCAAAGCAACAGCAGCATGAAGGCAGGACACAATGAACAGGATGGGACAATGGTTGTTATGCAGCCATTATCAGCTGCATCTTGCTGTCTGCTGCAACCACCATCATTACATATTGATTGTCTGAAGATTCTTCATAGTATAATCCCTTATGGAAATGGTATAGACTAAACCTCCAAACTTGAAACAAAGTTTGAAGCAAAGCTAGCAGCAGCTGGACTGCTGAGGGTTTTGTGTTTGCCTGAGTGTTACAAGGGATGAACAGACTGTGACAGAGAGGAAGGATGAGCACACTCATCATTGGCTAGGTAACTATTTTGCTCCTAGGTGCACAAGTTATGAATTGCAAGTTCCAAGTTATGAATTAAAGAACTTGTAAATTAGAAATAACATGAATTAACAAAGAGATGAACTAGTGAATTCACGCATTAGACTAGCCTATACAAGTGGGATTCAGCCCTTGTTTGATGTGTTTGCTTTCTTTCCTAAAAAATTAATAAAATAAATTTCACAGGATATCTATCCTGTAAAATTGAGAGATCCAAACACATTGTAATGCATAGACTAACTGATGAAGCACAGACTACGTAAGTGGTCAGTGAGGTGGACTGAAAAATAACTAAACTGTCAGGGTCACAGGATTATGATGAGTGGCATCAAATCCAGAGGGATGCGAGTGAACAGTGGTGTACCCAAGGGATTATTTTAAGTCCAGTGCTATTTAACATCTTCATAAATGCCCTGATGATAGGACAGAGCATCCTCTCAACAAGTTTGTAGATAATACAAAATTAGGGGGAGTGGTCATAACACTAGACGGATGCACTGCCATACAGAGGGACGTCAACGTACTGGAGAAACGGGCTGACAGGAACCTCACTAAAAATGAAATCCTGCACCTGGGGATGAACAGTCCCATGCACCTGGGCAGACTGGTAACAGACTGGCTGGATAGTAGCTTTGCAGAAAAAGACATAGAGGTCCTGGTGGAAACCAGGTTGAATAGAAGTCAGAAATATGCCCTTGGGGCAAAGACATCTAACAGCCTGCTGGGTCGCATTAGGCAGAGCACTGCCAGCAGGTCAGGGCAGGTGACATTCCCCTTCTACTCAGTGTTTGAGTGTAGCACTGTAGTTGGCCACGAGGAGATATTCTGTAGGGTGTATGTCTATAGGTGTAGAGTTTCTGGGCAGTTTACTTTGCCTCTACTCTGGGCTGGGCAAATATGTGCCAGTAATATTAGTGATATTGGGTCTGTGCTGACAACCCTGACTGAAGGGCCGGGTGTGTCATGACAGCCACAGCAACGCTGTTAACAACTTCTGTATCTGATGTTTATCTGGCAGCTCAGGATATAGCAGGACCTTCCCCAGAATGCTGGTAGCCATTGCTAGACAGGGCCATTTGCAAAAGTGGGTTAAGCATCATGTCTTGAATGCATCCAGTGTAGCTGAGTTGCTTCACGTGTGACTAAAGTCACATTTGACATGTTCTTGGTTCTCCCTATTGCCAATATAAGATGCTTAGAAAACCACAGTTATTGATTTCCTTGCCTTGGTTAGGTGCCATGAGTGGGGGCGTTGGATGTGCTGGTGTTCAACAAAATTCCTAAAGGTTTTAAGAAACAGCTTGAAGGCCTTTGAATTAGTTAGGTTCAAAAGTGACCTTAACAGTTTAACACGGGACCAAAGAGCTTGAAAAGCCAAGATTACTTTCCAAAAATTGCATGAAATGGTTGACAAATTCGAATAAAGAAAGTTTTCTTCTTAAAGCACTATCTGTTTTTAAAAATTAGGAACTTTGGTCCAGAACAATCACATGGGGATGTCTTTTATTTTTTTTTTGTAGGACTGTAGTACAGATTAGGTTTATCATTGGGATTTTTTACTTTCTCTGTATATTTTGGCCCCAATTTGCCTTTCCTGCAAGAATGTTCCTGAAGATTATATTTTGCAGACTGGGCCCATCTCTGTAATGTTTAGTAAGTAAAAAGGCATATATAGAAATGAGAAATTGGAAGTAAATACGACTGTTTAAAATAAACCCAAAACATCAATTTCTTTTTATGAACTGTTAGGTTTTTCTTTGGATTCAATATTTTTACTGCTGCTGAAAGATTTTTAGTGCTAAAAAGTGAAATATAGAAGTAATCCAAAAACATTGGGGTTTGGGAGAATGGCCACATTGGTAATTACCCATAAGCCTTCACAACACAGCAAGAAATGTTTCTATGATTTATTTCTATCGCTTAGAAAAATCTAGAAAGCCTGTACAATATAGCATGCCCTGATATCAGCTTTACCTCAGCAACCTTACTGAAGCTTAACTTAATGAAGTAATAAATTCAGAAATGTGTTTCTGCATTCATTTGTTTCATAGATTTATTATAGATAAATCCACTTATAAAATGCATTGGGATACAAAATCGACACTGCAGAAACTTCCTAAATATTGATGTATTACAGTCTCCATCACTAATAATATATAGAAGGTAGAACATTTACTTTAATGATGACGAACAGAGGCTACACACAGACTGACTACTGTACAGTGTATCAGTATGGTTAAGTATAATTCTCAATAGCTGTTAAAAGGAAAAAAAGATGTTACCTCTATATAATAGGTAAATAATTTTGTATTTTTGAAATATATTTGTTCTAGTTCCTATGTGGAGAAGCAGTTCAGCAAATCTAAAAGCAATTGGGCATATCTACTTATATGAGCAGAAATATTTTCATTACATTGCATCAACCACTTCTGGGTGCAGAGTTTAGGGAAATTGTGACAAAAAGAACAGCAAGTTTCCACCAACACTTCTGAAATCCCATACTGACCAAGTTTGGGCCAAATGGGCACACAGAATAACAAAACATACTTTATTTCATAAAGCATCGGTATGCTTATAAGAATAGCGCTTTCAAGGGCTTTAATCTTTAAACTTGAAGTCAACAACATTAGTAAATGTGTAACAATGATCATGTCTGTGAGAAACCCTGCCAGTGGAATTGCCACAATATCTAGCAAAATTTTACTCATCACTTTAAAGAGCTCACCACTGCAAGATGAAAGAGAACACAAGGTCTGTACAAACTAATTTTACCTCAGTATCACCTAGATTTACACTAAGAGTTAAAGTTAATCCACAAACAACCCTTGGAATGTTTGGAAACCTCCCCTTCCTTTGTCCTGGCTTTCTTTTTTGGGAAGCCTTTTCTGACATGGTAAGATACCCATCTATGCATGGTGCTTCAGGATCTGTCATTTGAAAGACAGCACTCATGCATGACAATGAGAAATAAAGTATTTAATATTGATTTAGGTACACCATAATATTCAGATATCTGAGCCACTGAGATACCTCATAAAGCTTTATGAATAAAGTCCCTACAGTGTTGCTACTTAAACCAGCTTTCCAGAAAAAACAATCCCCTGTGATGTACAGTGGGCTTCAGGACATTTAAGGGGTCTGCTAAATGTAGTAGAGTGTGCCTCTCATGTGGAAAGAGCCTGTCCTGAATAGGAACCCTAACTGTAAGAAGACTGCTTTCTCTTAAGACATTAAACTTGCACAGGTGGGTGTAGAAATCCATGTTAACTGACTTGAGAAGTTTTATATCTGTCTGAGGTAAAAATGAAATATTTTTGACTCAATTGAAATTAAGTTTTGACAAATTTATTGGATTGTACTGACAACAACGTGTTTCTGCAAAACATAATTTAGTCAAATATGCATTTTCAGAAGAAAAGTGTTTTATCAAGAAAAATTTCCACTAGTTCTCTCATTCATAAACATACTCTCTTCACTTCATGGTTACCCATTGCTTATAATGCAAAGCACATAAAGTAAGTCCAGGCATTTTCAATTGAACTTGTTCAATAGCCCAGTGGATCTCATTTCAGATTTTCTTTCTAAGTAACACCAGAAATGAAGATGAGATATTAGTCTGTGAATTGCTATGCATTCTTTTTGAAATCTTCTGTAACAGGTGTAATTGGTGTGCATATGTTTGAGCAGGTACATAGTGATGACTTTTAACATGCCCACGGACCTTTGAGCTGCACTTTTGAAACATCTATGTGTGTATATAAATATTAGAAAGTATAACTGTACATGAGCAGTAACCTCTCTCAAGGTTTGTTGTGGAAGTGCACAATGTACCTGGAAAACATGACTGCAAACGACAGCTTCAACATGTTTTTTTTGTATCACCCCCATTCTCCTTCATATCTCCATGTAATGATGAGGTTAGGCATGGCCTCTGATATTCTAGAGGTGGAGTTGTGTACACATTTATACTGAAGAAGAACATTTGAGAAAATCTTCCTTTTCAACAGTGTATTGCAGATTGCAGTGCATTGAGTTTTCTAGAGAAGGTTGAAAGAATATATCATTGTACTATTGTATTTAAACAGACTAGTAAAATTAAGAGGGAGTTGGGATTACACAACTGGAATTATTGGTATGGTAACTATTATAAAGGTGTCATTACATCCTGAAAGTACTTAGTAAATAAGTAGGTTTTTTTAAAAAAAGAAAAGCTATTCCAACAGGGGGACTTCTTCCTTCAGTTCACATGCAATATGCAGCCTTCAGGGAAACTACAGAACACTTTATCCATTTGAAAACAATGTGATGTACAAATTCACTTGTGAGAACACTGACCTGTTTTTCTTTGCAAGTGCACATGTGCATGTAAATGAGAACAGAGTTTGGCCTGGAAGGTACAGACACAGTCTACACTGTTACCCAGCATTTTCTAAGAACATCTGCAGCGTATCCTGAGACTCTTTTCTGAAAGCAAACTCTATGCTTTTGGGATCTGAATAAAGTGATTCAAAACCTCTTCAGTACAGAGAACAAATGTGTATTGTTTAGTCTCTGAGCCTCCATTAAATGACAAAACTCAAAGTGCTTTTCATTGACGAAGGAAGTGGCTTGTATTGCTACATGTCCCAAGGAACCAGCTATAGATTGACACAGTTAGTACATGGATATTTATACGATTGCATCTAGCTGAAGATGAAATTTTTGAACTACATTTAAAGGTTGTTGGATTCAGTTCCACTCACAAACATATCTCTTATAAAGAATATATGATGATAGTAATAATTTGAGGTAAAGGGGACAAACCTATTATAATATACATACGTTACACAGAGATCATACTTTGTGTGCATAGATGTTTTCAATTCAACTGTGGTACACTTAAATACTTTCAGAACCTGTTATTTAATGTTGTCCCAGGAAATCAGCCTGGACCATAGTGGGAGAACCACTGGATTTGTAATAAAATCAATAATTACTAGAAATGATAATACAGTATGTTGTATATTGTATAGAGAGAAGGCTTTTGTATCATTATCTGATGATTACAGAGATGATTACAGGTGCTTTACAAACTCCAACAGTAAATCTTAGTGACCAATTTAATTAATACCACACCTCGGTCCAAGGTACAGCCTTGTGAAGTGGCTCAACCCCAATCTCTGCTCCTTTGGCCTCCTGTTTCTGTCAACAAGCCTCCCTCATCTCATTCATCCCCACAGAGCTTTTCACACTGCTGATTCAAGAGTCTTTATTTTACTTAATTTTACTTTTATGAATTGTGTCTCTGATAGAAAACTCACAATAGCAGATTTTTGCTCCCATAGCGATGCTTTTCATAAACAGAAGTGCCTGTTTTGGGGTCACATTATCCATGAGGTTGCTTAGTATTCCTATTTTCTTATAACCCTTATCACAATGTGTGTGCTTTCCAGGTATCCCTATTCTTGAACCAGTAAACAGAATAGCTAATCTTAAATATTTTCTTAAAAATTCAGAATTCTTTGATTTTTCAGTATCATTTAAACTAGTGACACAATCAAGACAATAGGGTAGCTTTTTCTTCCAAGTCTCCTCCCCCACTAAGTTTGAACTGTTGTTTTGGTGAAAATACAACTGAGGGACTAAAATATGTACTAACCATTGCAGAGTTAATTTCTGTGTTCTAGAGAGTTTAAATCTTTACAGTGAATATCTGTAGATACTGTTTTCTTTTTTTCTACCCTCATATATAACTTTATATGACAACTTCTCTTGCATATTTACAATAATAATTATGATTCAAAACTTGAGATAACTCATGTAGAGGAGTGAAATGCATGCAGAAAGACTTCAGATGGGATATTTAACACTGTTCTTGTTTAAAGCTTGCTACCGAGACAGTAGCATTTTGACCCAAACATGCAGTGCAGCAGGTGTATACAAATGTGAGGAAGTCTTGAAACTAAATACTATTAAAATACAGAATAACTGGCTGTAGAATGCTAGGAATGTAACTTAACTTCCGTGTTTCTTGATATTTTGTTCTCTGGGATAAAATATTATCTTTACTTGCTTTTTCTCAGGTAAGTTGACACACACCTCAGACATGTACTCAACTTCAACGTTTCATTCTGAAATTAAATACTCCACACGCGCAGGGCATGAGAGGACATTTCCATCTGTGCGATTACATCCTCTGACATGGCTGCAGAAAGCGCCTGAGAATGCTTCCTATACCAATTGCATCAATTATTTCTCTTTATCACACTAAATCATCTGCAACTGTTTGTGTTCCCTGCGTGCTAGAAAAGCAGCTGCTGCAAAGGCTGAAGGAACCTGAACTACAATAGGGAAGGCGATCAATTGGCATTTTCAGGAAGGGTCACTCATCAGAGCAATTACATGAGCACCTCTTGTTCGTCCACACACTAAGGATGGCTGTAACATGGCCTTCCCCAGGCCATGAGAACCCAGCTACAGTATACCAATGACACATTGATTGTGCTTTTTGATGGAAAGAAAGCGCATCTTGTAACTTCCATTTCTACTAGTACACATGTGCTAATTCCAGTAGAGATAGTTACCACTGAAAGACCAGAGGCTCTGCACTGAGCTGGGGCTAGGAAATCACATTGTGACCAGAAGCTGAAGAGCTGTAGGTGAGAAGACTAATTAGAGTGGCTGCCCTTCAAAAACCAGCACTTACTGCTTGTAATTGCACGATGAGATATAAGAAAGCATATCTTATGCGTAGGGTGTAATAGATGCTTTGAGCGCCTTCTAGTTGGGTTGAAAGGTGCCCTTTCAGCTATCTCCAGTTCCAGAGCTGATTTCATACATCATGAAATGTCCAGCAATGATTTTCAGTGTCTTTTGTTTTCGGTGTTTATACAAGAAAAGCATTGGTAAGGAAGAGCAGATACTTCAGTTAAAAGGAACAATCCCCATTTCTGGGGAGGGTAGAGTGTGAAAATCTCTTATGTCCAAACAAAGTGCAATCCAGGAAGGTCTCTAATGTCACAGGAGTCACAGAATTGGCAGGTCTGTCTCCACATCTGCACATGACACACTCTCCGATGGGAAGGATGACCTTGAGAAAAGGACAAGCCAAACAGCCTGACAGCTGGGAAATTTGGTGCCTTGGCTATTTATATATGCCAGAATAGTGGATTGGGACCAGTTTGGTTCGTTGAGAATGTGCAGGAGTTTTAAGCTGTGGCAGTTAAGAGAGACACAAAAAAATCTGTAGATATTTGCAGTAGTGTGTACCTTCAATAACGTGTGATTTCTACTTTGAACAAGACTCTGATGGGGAAATGCAAAGGGCAAAGAGAGTCAGGAAGAGATGTAAGACAGAAGAGTTAAGTGAGCAGCAGGAAACAGGGGTTTGTGGCCTAACAAGTGCTTGACACTAACAAGTAGCACTCTTTGCAGGGAAGGGCTCAGCCAGCTGGGTTCCAAAGGAGGCTGTGTCTCTCAAACCACTGTGTCAGTCTCTGACAAGCTTCAGTAAATTTTTAAAATGCACTTCACTTCTGCTGTTAGCAATCAAATGGACAAACACTCCATGTCACCAACTGAAAGAAAGGGTCATTTACTGGGGAACTTAGAGAAAAGTAATTTCCCAGTGAACTGGAAATTGTGCTGTTTAACCAGCTCTGATGGTAAGCAGTGCTGTATCAATTCCTCCCAACACAGCAACTGTCACTTCTCTTGGAAATTTGCATCTTTTAAATGCATATTTTCAATCAACGCTTTAGACTTCAGAGCTGTCACTACCTTCACATGTCACTGCCATTACTGAAATCACAAGTCACTGCTTATCAGAATGATAGCCAGCAGTGCAGTTCTGCCAAAACTCTCAATGCAGGTGGTTATAAGCTTTAATAAAACAGTTTAAAATGTGTGTGCATCTGTGATTGTGCGAGATAGAGAGGGAGAAAAAGAGACCAAATTGCACTTTTCAGTGCTCAGGTGGCAGAGCTGTTAGAGGATTACACAGATTGAACAAAACAGAATGAAGTTTTCAACTACCCTAATTTAACAAAACAAAACAAAAACAACAAAGAGAAAAAAAACACCAAACCAAACCACAAAAATCAACTAACCAAAAAATTCTCCAAACAAACAAACAAATAAAAGCAAAAAAAAAAAAAAAACCAAAACAAAAATGGATAAAAACCCAAAGCTGAGAACTATTAGGTAATAATTGAGTTTGGAGATGTGCATCTCTAATGCACTTTTGGCATGAAAGAGGCAGTAGAAGTCAGGAAACCCACAGGTATGTACAGCTCATATTAGTAGCAATGTAAAATAGGGATTTGAATTACAGTGTTCATGCATGTCTGAGTACCACCAGCAGATAAAATGTTTGGGTTAAAAGTTATCAAATGGTATCTAACAGAACAAGCTGTACAAAATTATCTGATGTCTCTAAAAACATCTGCCAACTTTTTTTTTATGATAATCTCATATCCCCCAAAACTGAGGGAAATGCATGATCCTATGATTTAAAATAACAAGTGTGAAAAAATTTTGAAAATCCATTGGAGATCCCACATGTATAAGACTGTCAGAATCCTTGCATGTTAAATCATCCTGCTACAAAGGTCCCACTTATGAGTACTTAGCCAGAGTGCTGAACAATGCTGACAGTGTAAATGCAAACTTCTGAGATTTGTGTGCTACTGAAACAATAACTCATTTGACTAAGAGTATTCTGCTGGAAGAAATGCCATCAAAACTTTTGTGACAACCATTGCATCATTATTATTAATCTGTTACAAAGCATTTTAGGTACTTTTAAGTATTCTATCATAAAACTTAAAGATGATCTGCAAATAATGTTTCAATAGTATTTAGTGAAGTTGTTTGATCTTTACAATATAAATTCTGAAACACTAAGAGTGTGTGTGTGTGTGTTCCTAAAATGTTATCTGTGATGAGAATTTTTATTAAGTTCCAGTAAATGAATTTTCTCTCTCCATGTCTTGATTTATTCTAATTTTATTCGTCTCTTCCCTGAAAAAAAATGTGGGCATGCAAGTTAAAAGTCAGCATTACAACTGCATTCTGGTAGAATAATGCCCCATGAAGTTTGACTTCATGCAATCCTAGAGAACCAAAACAGTAAATTTTTTTTTTTATAACTAATACTGAAAGTCTCTCATTTATGAGACTGATAACTCTTAGGCACTTGATAAGACTGAAAAAAACCAAACAGAAACCAGTGATTTGCATTGCCACTTGTTGTGCACATCTCATATAAATACAGTAAAGGAGAGTCTGCTTTGAGGAAAGTCTAACCCTTCCAGATGGCAATTCTCAATATCTGCACACTGACATGTCAATGTTCATGAAAGAGGTTCAAAGTGATGGTCCGAGGCTCTTCATCTAGTGGTATTTGAAACTTCTCTGTGGAAGTGGATCTAAATAGGAAATACTTAGGCAAGATTTTGCAAGAGTATTTTTCCAGCAAAAAGGATTGTACAGCTTAAACAACCCTCCATTCAGTACTGCACATATCTAGCACAACGTGATGTTAAAGTAGACATGCTACTTTACTGCAGCCATGGTATATTACCTCTGCCAATATTACAGAGGAGTAAATGAATGAAAAATGGGATTTAATATGAAGGAATAATTCTAGGGAAGCTAAAATCTATGATCAACCGACAGATGAATGTAGCACATGGCTTTTTTTTTTTTTTAATTCTGTACAAAAGGACAGGAGAACTAAAAGTTATTCCAACTCCCCTTTATTAAACAAACAAAGAATCCCCTTACTTGGAACTCCTTATTTGCTGAGGTGTTCTAGGGATATTTGTCAGGTTTCACTGCTTACCGAACTAACTCCTTGTCCATTTTTTTAATGCCTGCTCTGAATGCCATTACACTGTGGAAGTTATCATTTGGTTATAGAGATTTACAACTATTCATTTTGGGTTTGTAGTTACTAATGTTAAATGTGCATTAATTTAACTTTCCATTGCATTTTAAACCCCTTAATGTTTCTCTTGTCTTTCCCCCAAAGTGAAAAGTATTTACCAAAATCACATTCCAGTGGGGACTGTAATGACACACTAATCTCTTTCTAGATGGGAAGCAATGGGTTCATAGCACATCAACAATAGTTCCCTTTGATTGTGTGCTTTAACTGATATAAAATCCCCAGGCTTTACAGAAGCATTTCAGGGTCACTGTTATTGCAAGTCTGTATGAGAATGCACATAAGTCCAGCAGCTTCTGCAATGAAGCTTAAGAAGGCTACACAAGTGTTATGAAATTCTGGAGTTCAACTGCGTGAGTTTTTTTCATGTATCTTCTCTTCTCTTAATAAAACTCTGCAACACCGACTAACATTGCAATCAATGAAGGTTTAACCGATTTCAGTCAAACCTGGGTGAGAAACAAAGAGGTAGAAAGATCAATGAAGTGATCATGCAGATCTTTGTTCATGCGAGTAGGTCATCCTACAGTAACCTAAATGAAATAATGGATTTAATGCCAATCCAGCTGTTAATAGGAATTCTGCTGATAACGCCCAAGCTGTGACAGGAGTGATGGTTTTTACCAAACAAGGGAAAGTCCTGTAATGCACTTGTCTGTCTCACTGTGCTGAGTCCAGCTTTCCCATCCAGTGCATCTTTTGGACCATCATGTTTGAAGTGAGATACCAAAATATGGTCCTGCTTATTTTGTTCAGCCACTTGGATCTGTATGTTTTAAGCATACTAGCCAAGGTTCTTTCAGTTTCTGTTTTAAAATTACTAAGTCACTCTTTTCTACAGTACAAAGTAACATCCTGATATAAAACTTAGTTGGACACCATTGATTTGACTGTATTATGGAGCCAAATAATCAACAGGACAGCAATATACAATATTTATCAGAAAATCCTTTACAATCATGTATGATTTCTTTTAATTCTTATCCCACAATGAGTAAAATATGAGAAAAGAATCTTCTCAGTCTCAATAGAAATACATTTTAAAAGACAATATTTGTTATATATATGTAATATAAAATGTAATAGATATGATTGCATGCTATAAGCTCATTGACAAGGTTATGATTCCTATCAAGTGTTTTGTGTTGTTAATATTTTCCTACACTGAGTCTACAACTAACTTGAGAGTCCAAATGCATGATGGATCATCCTGAAATCTGCTCAGTAGCCGATGAAATTATATCCTGCTGTTCTTCTGTTATTGCCTGGAAGCGTGGTAGGTTCCAGCAGAGAAGTCCTGTGGCTGATGGAAGGAGAGTAGAGGAAATTTGGTTGCTGGCAGGGCATCCAAGCCTCTGACAGAAGCAGGCTGCTGCAGGTGATTATAAGTGGTGCACCGGGACCCACCAGGTGTTCAAATCTCCTAGTGCTCAGAAGATAAAGTACTTGCATCAGCTGCTTAAAGCTCTGTCAGCAGAAAGTTGCACTCTGGGGACACAGAGTACACCTCTGAATTACTGAAGCATAGGATGCTTCCAGCTTCTTGGGACTCAATTAACTCCATCCTCAGCAGTGCTGCATTAAATATTTTTTTTTTGAGAAGAACCGGGGATGTGAAACTTTGTAGGGGCTGAACTGACCAGGATTAGAAGGATTAGAAGGGCTGAGATCAGAGAAAAAGAGTAAGATATCCACAGAAACAGCCACATGGACGAAGACTAAGTAGATGTATGACTGCTTGAGATTACAAGCATTTAATTTGAATTTGAATTTGATTTTGATTTTGGCCTGTGTGGTCCCAGTAGGTTTTGGACTGTCACTTTATGAAATATCTATGCAATACTTCTCTTCCTTATGGTACCTACTACTTTACATGCAAAAGCCACTACTTGAAATCACTAAAAATAACAACTGGAAAAAAAAATCCCTCTATTTTCTTGTTCTGATACACTCCTTGGTCAAATTTTCAATTCTTTCCATCAAAGGTACAAAGCACAAAACTTACTGCCTTATGAAAGCCATATTTTCTTATAATGGCTTCAGCAGCTAGAGCATTAAGAAAACCTTGACTGCAAAAGATGAATAATAAAATTATGAAAACTTACTCCAATTTTTTGGTTAGGTAAGAATAAGAATAGAGCAACTCCTCTACACAAAGTGCCCCTGCAAGACGTTGAAACTCTGCTGCAGCTTCCATCTTCAAAAATAATTCCCTGAAGTTGTCTGGAAAAGACTGCCCTGAAAAATGAAAACGTATTACTTTTAATAACTGAACACCTTAAAATTCACCCCTCCTTCCCCTGAAATCACTACAGATTTTTTTCTCCTTTATATAATTCTAGTCTTTACAGCTATATAAATGGCCTTAATTTTCTCAATAAGTTTGTACTTAAATAGTATGACTTAGGAAAAGTTCTCTGCTACCTTCAGATGGGCATATTTTCATATTAAGTGTATGCATGTGAGAGAGAGAATATATGGGATATAGGTGTGTTCCTTCACAAATACCAGCTGCCACATAAGATTTTTTTTTTTGTTAATCTTGAACAGGATGTCCTGTCTTGCAGTTTCAATACTCTTGAATACTTTGTTAGGTTAAACTCACATCCAACATTTAGATACTGTCTTGGGTCTTCAGGCTGTCAGGAACCTGAAGACAAAGTTCAGTAGTGGGGAAGCCAACTTCCTTTCTCACCTTGCATAATAACTGATGACTTAAACACCCAGGTCTTGTATATCCTAAATGAATGCCCAAAGAATTGCCCGATTGCAATGAATATTCAAAGATAATTAGTATTCTGGAGTTCGTCCCTCTCTTATTCTCACTCAAGTTGTTCTAATATTTAACAAGTCAGACAGAAATGAGAATGATTCTGTAGTCTGATCATCCACCAGGGATGCCCATGCCTCTTCTCAGCTCTTATACAGAGCAGAACAACTTCATCTGATTAAGACCTATTCCAGAATACAAATCAGACAAAGTGTGAATTAAATTTTCGGAGCTTCACATCCTTAATAGCAAAGAGGATAGAGTGTTTTGTGTGCATCTTCCTGGGATACTTTGAAAGGCCAACTTCAGTATTTTGTGACTTCAGAATATTTTTTTTTCTCTTTCTCCTTACTACAGTGATTGTCATAAATAAAGTTATTATCTTGTGTTAGAGCTATATGACAATACTTAATTAAGAGATTTTCATATTGTCTCGACTTTTCTATTGTCTGTTCCTTATTTTTATTCACATTAGCTACACAAGTCAGTGCCGTAATATTCTCTTGTTTTTTACCATTCTTCCTATTGCTGTAAGTTTTTTTTCTCTCTCTAGAATAGTATCTTCTTTTTTCCCAGTAAAATTTCCTTTCATAGAAAAAAAGTCAAAACCTATTGTAAGGAAATGATCCTTTTTGAAGAAGCTTTTAGTATCCAAACCAGAAAAAAACCAACGTTAAGTAATAAAATAATTATATAGCTTTTAAAATTAATACTTTTTAATTAAAGTTTTCCTTTTTTAAAATTCTGTTATTTTGACAGCAATACTACTATGTTACAGAATAATGCAAGCTTTTCATTCTACTAGTTCTGATGAGCTCTAGGTTGTACATAAGTTAGAAAATATTTTTGTTAGTTTTATTGGTGTCCTTTTCAAACATTACTTGATTTTGGACAAACTTGAAAGAATTCAAGTGCTTCCTCTGTTTTCTCTGATCCATGCCTCCACAATCTCCTTGACACTGAGCTACCAGCACCATATATCTTGTTTCTGTACAGCAGTCTTCATATATGATTTCACAAAAAGCATTGTGGAGGCACCTATCACAACCTACACAGAAAAGGATGGTTTTACAGCTTGATTGAGCAAGCAAAACTGTGAATATCTGTGAGGGAAGAGGTGAGAAGTTGCACAGCTAAAATCCACCCTGCCCAAAGGCAAGGGAGCAGGGCAGGCACCCAGTCCGAGGGTGCTCAGCAAGGAATGAAGAGCTCTTCACAGGCTAAAGGTGATAGAATAGAGGGGACAGTCAGACAGGTAGGTGTAAGTGACTGTAGGCAGGAAAGTAACTGGGTGTGCCCAGTACTTCTCCCTGTTTGCAATGGTGACAGGCCATTATGCCATTTCTCTACATGTCATGCTCAGTTTTTTAGCATGGCCCACCATATCACACAACTTCCCCACAAGACAGATGCCTGATTTATCCTGATTTCTTCAGTGAATGTTTGGTGTCATTTATTTGTCCCTATTTTCAATTGAATACAGGATGTGGGTCCTGCTGAGCTCTGAAGTCTTTCTCATTTATCCATGTAAAATCTTTTGTTATCTGGTGTCAGTTTTTGGAGTCTGTACTATATAACCTCCTTTAT
The DNA here is from genome assembly GCF_009829145.1 of Chiroxiphia lanceolata. Taxonomy (NCBI): domain Eukaryota; kingdom Metazoa; phylum Chordata; class Aves; order Passeriformes; family Pipridae; genus Chiroxiphia; species Chiroxiphia lanceolata. The sequence continues at coordinate 13,582,031 of NC_045639.1, forward strand.
TAATCAAGCGAGCGGATGTTCTTCCACATTACTCGTTTCCGTGCAAAGGGAATGAAGGACATAAGGAGACATTTTCCTCTGTGAAGGCAGTTCAGCATGATCCTCATGCAGCACAGAGATGCCTGCTAGGAGAAACACCTGTCACCACTGAAATCAATGGCAATTTTGGCATTTTCTTCCACGGATGTGGTGTTGACTTCATTGGAGTTTGGTCCAAAAGTTAATTGGCATCCCTAGCCATTAAGCTGATTCATTTGTGTGGCTCACATAAATGCCAAAGCCAGTAAGAGACAAAATCCCCTTTGCAACTTAACCAAAGAGGAAACTATGAATGTTACTCATAAACACACTTAGTGGTCCTCGCGGAGACACCACTCTTGTACTGGATGGGAAACCAGCACCCATTTACTGTGTGGGACTGGAGATAAGGTCAGAATTTAACCCTAAGCTTTGCTGGCCATATTGCTGACTCTCTTATGCTGTTTCACTGTGCAGTCCTAATCTCTATGCATGCTTTCAGATATTCAGTGCACTGATATACAAACTGCTTAATCTGCCTTCAGTTTAGTTGTTAGCATCATCAGTCTCTCAGCTCTGTGCAGATCATTCGTTTCAATTTCCCAGTGTGCTTTTAGTAATCAGGTACACATTTGTTTCTTCTACTGCTAACCAAAACATAATGCATCTGTCCCTCAATCTCTACAAGACCTCTTGGGGGATTTCAACTTATTTATTTATTTATTTGGTGAGTGTAAGACTTGTTTAAAGGTACTGAAAGGGAAGAACCAAAAACACAGGACTTCTAACATTACACCTGACCAATACCAGACATGTTCCAGTCTATACTGCAAGTATATTTCCATTTCAGACTGAGCCTGTCAGAGCTGTATGAGATGTTACACAAGTGCTCCTGCTAAGAAATTGTTGGGAAGAGTCTGCTTCAGATTCCTTTGAATATTCACTGTAATTCACTGCAAGAAACATGGCCATTAACTGCCTGTACTAGCATAAAATTTGTAGTTTATTACCAACACCAGAACCATAGCAGGCAGAATCACAACCTGTTAAAAGACATTTTATTTGCTCCTATTGTAAAGATCTTGCATTGAATTTCCATGTTAACCTGCAGCTGGAAGCAAAGGGGAATTCCTCATGAGCAGAAATGTTGGAAGGATGGTGCTAACCAGCAAGGCACATCATGCTTCTGCTACAAAACCTTAGGACTAAAGTGTAGCAGACTTTGTGTTGGCTTAACTACCCCCCTGGGAGTTGGCACAGAAACCACAGATAACATAGAATTTTTTAATATTTATATGAGAAATAATGCAATAGAGAACAGTATGCTGTGCAGAGAGAGAAATATGTAATTCATGTGTGGGACACTAAATCACTATTTAGCAAGAAATATCAGAAAACAACAAGAACTTGCTGTTGAAACAATTTGAGACTTGATTTTGGTGTTAATTTTGCTGTTTCTAACATGATGTTTCTAATATACACTCGCTCCTGCCCAACTAAAAATCAACTGACCTCTCCTTTATCTACATTTAAGAGTTCCCTTACTTCTCATGGGTGCTTTCCATTCTTCGTATGCTAGTGATGTTTAGTGCACTCGAGTGATTTTTGCAATGTAACATGACCCTTCTATATGTCTTTTTTATAAATGCCTGAAAACATCTTGGCATGTATTTGCTGCAAGGTCTCATCAGATGAGGATTTTGGGAAAGTTTGAGATTTATGCATTTTTGTAGTACAGCCATACATCTAGTCTTTCTGCACACACTATTTTCAGGTGTATGGGCATGGTTAGAAAAGGAACTAAAATTTGCACAACTGCCTATATGCAAATACTATCTGTACAAACCCTAGTAATAAAAAACTGATGGGGCTAAATACAGGGAGAAACTTGTTACCGTGAGAGCCTACATATACCTTATAATAATGAAAGTATGTTTCTGCTAACATTGGTTTCCATATTGCTTTCTTTATTACAGCTATTACTTTTGCCAGAAGATAAACTGAAGCAATTTGTAAAGAAGGGAGTTTTTAATGACATTCTGAGTGCAGCTCTCAACACACTCTTCAGTATGGATTGACACTTGTTTGAGTGCTGCATAACTATTTATCTTTTGAGCTACAAGCAGCAGAAGCAAAAAGAAATAGTCGAAGTTTAAATTGAACTGAGTACTTGAAAGACACTATTTATGGAGAAACAACATATTTGCATTGTGTTAATCTTTTTAGGTAAGACAGAGACATCTAAGAAAAGTGTAAACTTGCTTGGTTTAGGTGGTTCTTTAGGCTGTAATGAACTTTTCTTTTTGAAGTTACAGAAGAGGACAGGCTGGCATCCTCCTCAAGTAGCCTTGGTGACACAGAAGGTAAAGTCCTACTTTCCTTCAGGAATAAGTTATTCCTTCTCCGATACCTCCTTAAATGAGAAACTTGCTTATAAAAAAAGTGATGCTAGAGGAAACTCCTTGGAAGCGCTAATGCCGCCTGCCAGTCGCCTGTTAGCGATATAAATACACTTTTGTCTTCTGCTGATAAGCACACTGAAATCTGTCAGAACACATTCTGTCACTTCCTTTTCATTGAAGATAAAAATCCATCATTCTGTGATACTGCAACTGAGCCCTATTACTTAGCCTGGGAAACTGAGCCATTGCCATACTAGGAAATGTTTATCAAACTGAGTAGAACTGAAATTGGAACAAAATTTCTGGGCATTGTTTGAACAGCAGCTCCTTTCCCTTCAAATCTCAGGACACAGTAAGTGTCATAGATTGATGATAAACACTTTTTCCCTACCAATTTTATTCATACCTTAAAGGTTTTCTGAAAGACTGTTTCTGCCAGGATGCATGCCTAAAACTGTAAAACTTCCAGGGTAAATAGTTTCCTACAACAATAACTCTTCATGGATCACTGTGGGCTTTTATGTTCATGTTTGCAAATCTAATATTGAGAAAATTACTCTCTGGTCACTATTTTCTTTTTCCCTTCACAGTCCTTTTAGCTATCTTCAAACTGTATGTTTATGAACAACTGAGTAAAAAAGAAAGGAAATTGCATCTGCAATTAAAAGTTACTAAGAGCATTTTGTAGAAAAGGATCTCCAGTGGTTTATTTTTTAGACCCAATTCATAAGTTTTTAGTGACTCAATTTTTCTCAATGAACATTCTAACTATTAAACCCTCCAAATATATATCAAGCATAGTAGAATTGCATCTTCAAAAGCCCCTGTGCATAATGTTACTATTCTGATTTTTTTTAATTTAAAGTCAACAAAAACCAAACAATGATTCATAAAATTATACAAATCCAGACAAAATTACATTCAACATAAAAGTACTAAATGTCATGTGATATACAATCTCATCATGGAACAAGCTCATTCTTATTTATCCCTTCATGAAATGTTAGAGGCATGCAGAAGAAACTGACAAATTTTTTTATATAGCTTTATTAATTCTCACTTGAAAGAAGAATATTCCATATTATTTCAAAAGGTAAAATTAAAAATGAAAGTAAAAGATGAATTCTAAGATGCAAGCAAATATTTTTCAACGTTCAGTTGTTAAGTTTGTTTGCTAAATTCCATTTCCAGCTCTTGTACATGCTAACATGTGTAAAGTAAGCCCTTCTACAGTTCCAAATAGTTTAGCATAGTTTAGATACATATTAAAATTTAAAAATATCCCTGCAATTTTCCAGACAATAATATTTTGCATTTGCAGTGATTTATGTTAAGAAGAAAAAAATAATTCAGTGAATTCATAGTCACTCAGAATGTAGGAAGCTTCTGCACAAAAAGGCCCAAATTTGGAATGCTGTGACCCACTATTGTGTCATTTTCAATATAAAATATTAGTAATTTAAAAAAAAAATTCCACAACTTCTTATACAAGTAAGCTTTTTATCAGATTGCACTTTATACATGTATTAAACAAAACTATTAATCATTTAGTTGTGTGTCATGATCCAGGAAAGACAAGTATTTAAAATATTAGTAACTTAAAAAAAAAAGAAAAGCTTCTTACTCATATGAGAAACTTCCAGATTAAGGAAAATTTGGAACAAAAATAATCATGGAATTTGATCACTCACCTAAACATTATGCAAGTTATTTTGTGTTTCCAAGTATATCAACCACAGTAGAGAGGCTTCCTTTTTCAAAAATATTTCTAGTACTTTCTTATTCTTCACTTGGTTAACTTTATTGTGAGTCTAATATGCTCTCTGGGGTCTCCACCATTGCAAAACTGTTCTTCCTACCTGAGTTCTCTGATTTGTATCCCAATTGGATTTCTGTGCAGGCCTTTTTTGGGTACCGTTTGGATAAGTACTGCAGACTCTGCTAATGCTTTTGCAATTGTTTGCTTTGTTTCAGTTGTCATTTCACATACTTCCATTTGTCTGTAATGCCACAAAACTGTATGAATATCAAGCCCTACTTTTTTAAGAATATGCAACACACTAGAATCCTTACACAGAGATACCACAGGATTTATCAGCAGACAGAAAGGAACACAAATCATAGTAAGGAACACAATTGTTGGGTGTTAGAAAGCATGTAGGAATTTCTGAAATCCATTAAATAAGTGTCATAATAGATCCAGGAGTGACAAAATGAAATTATGTGACTGATTTTAGTGAAAGATTTTGGCAACAAAGGTATGCAGATGTTGACATTTTTGGAATAAAGGGTCAGGAGCTATTCCTAAGCCATACCACTATAAAACAGAAACAAGAATCTGTTATAAAATTTGGCATAGAAACATGGAGGATAAAATCAGCTACGTTTTGACTTGAGGCTCAGTGAAGAAGTCAATGTCTCTATATGACAGGCTCCAGTTTTTGTTGGTACAAAAGAAATAAGACTGCACTGAAGCCAAAGCACTGTCAGTTATGTAAGTCTGACTGAAAGATCAGACTTAGAAAGGCAGTTTTAACTGGAGTAAATTAGCATGTCAAATTGACATCAGTGGATAACTACATATTTATTCCATATGGAACTTTGATAACACTTAACACTGAATTGCATGATGATGTAATGTACCTATAAGAACTTTCATTTAGCTGCATCTTATATATGTTTTGCATGACTCCCACTATACCAGACTGGTTGTACAATGCCAGCCTAAAGGCTGTTTTTCCTCTCCATAGGAGCCTAAACCAGAAAGGGTTTATTAATCAAGTTGCCCCTTGAAAGCAACACAATGTACCTCTTTTTGTCATTCGGGAGGTTCTCCGAACAGGTATATAAACTAGTGGAAGAATCCAACATGAAAACAAAACATGTAACTTATCTTGTGAACATAGTATGTCCTAATCTGTAATGCATTATGCCAGCAAAACTAAGCAGCCCTACCAGGATCATGGTGCACTATGCACTGCACTGCACAAATTTTCCCTGAAATTTATAGGTTGTGAGGACCACAGACAGTTATTTACTACTTGCTTTAAACTGCTGTTGTGCATCCAGGCTCCCAGGCATATACAACACAAAACTCTTGAACTGTCCTGAAAATCCTCCACAAGAAATAACATTGTTTGGTCCCATAAATGTAAGTTTAGTACTAAGTCTAAAGCCGTTAAACAGGGAATCTCAGCATGGAGAGTTTTGTTTGGTTTTGGTTTGGGTTTCGTGTAGTCTAAATAATTTTGAAACTTCTTACAAAAACAATCTGGTGACAAAATTAGGTCTATCATATGTCAGCTGTGTTAATAGAAAATTACAGTAGCTAAGACCTCTTGTATGTGCCTTTTTGCTAAAAATCAACTATACTGAAGTCTATTCCTGAGACTGTGGATTTTTATGCAGTGGCTATGCATTTTTTTTCAGTCACTCAACTTTCACTATCTAAAGAAAATTAAAGTACCTTTATAACATCCATTGCTTCCAAGGAGTGCTGGGCTCTGGAACAGTGCTCGGTTTCAGGGGCCTCATATGGGTGAGCAATACAAAGGCTCTTAAACTATGCAATCTATCCTATGGACAATGCACAGGTCAACAGACAAAAACATGACTGTCTACAGAAAGAGAAGGAGGACAAGTTAATAGTATAAGGGGATATGATTCAGTCTGTGTGAAGCAGAAGATATCACACAGTTGTGAGAAAACCTCTGAGGAAATAGCCTATATTCCAGAGCTGTCCAGCGCTTGCAACCACTGCCAGTTTAGACTTCGGTTTAAGCATAAGAAATTACACTTCTCCACAATGTAGAAACAGTCTATATGACTAGCAGAAGATATATCTGTTATGTCAAGCAGAGGTTTCTGCCTCTGAACTTCAAGGCACAACATCCCATGATCCGTGAAGTGTTGTCATTGCTGTTGTGGCAATTGCTCAACGTAACTAGACTTCTTCCATCACCAAAGCTAGTTCAGCTAAAGCAACCCCACACGCTGTATAGATGTACTAGCTCTTATGTTTTCTAAACTGACTGGGGATTAAAAGGTGTTTTGGAAGAAACTGGCTTTTGACATTTAACTGCTGATCACATTAGCTTACACTGTCTATTTCTTCATCATAGTCATCATATTCTTTTTTCTTCAGACCTTACATTCTGTCTAAACTAACATTAAATGTTCCCCTAATAAAGCTTAGGCTTTATTTATTATTATTTATAAACCATAAGAAGTTGTTAGAAAAATCATAAATATAAGAATTTCCTCAGCTATATGTCTAACATGGTACACATTCTATAGCTATGTCCAGCTTATCTAACATGACCTATGTTGTTAAAGACAGGCAGTTGGGTTTCTGGACTGGAATTTAGTTATGTAAATACAACTAAATCAGTTATTTAAACAAAGTTCTATTATTAATGTTTCCAAAAACAGAAATTTGCTTTGAGTCTTTTGTTTTTTTTAAACATCTGGAATCCAAGGGATAATTATCTTAATTAAGATGTATGAAAAGTCATTGTCTATTTGATATTTGCATATTTAGCAATTGAAAAAATGTTCATTTCATTGCCAGGTGTGTACCTCCATTACCTTTATTTTTAACTTTTCCCATTGTGATACAGATTCTGTTTTTCTGAATGTCTTCTAAAATCCAAAAAAAAAATGGTCTAAGGTTGAATAACAATGAAAGATACATCTCATTAATTTCTGTGGTGAGAAACAGGGATTAAAAAAAGAGGCTCAGAGAGAAGAAAAGAAAATAAAGTGCACTTAGTGAAGAATCTCACTGATGACTGTCAGCTGCAGGATAGTGTCATGACTTTTTCTTCAGGATAGCAGAGCTTCATCTCCAATGGGTCATGCTGGAAGGCCCAATTAAAGATTGTTTTCTCTACTTCTCATGGACAGGAACTAATAAATGGGTATTGTGCAAGGTTTCCTCTTAAATAAGCTTTCATCTTGGTGGCCAGTATGTTTGCCACCACTGCCAGCAGTGTAAAAAGAAAAATGCTAAAAATCACAGATGTAGATACAAAATCAACCCTCTTTTCTAAAAGCTTATCAAGTGCTTTTGCTTTCAAAGCCTACAAAGTGCTTTTCATGGAAGTTCATAATGAATTTTTCAAATAAACTTTTACTACAAAATAATAATTCAACAAAACCCATGCAACTAGGAGCAGTTTCAAAAGACATTAACATCATTTCAATAGCTTGATTTCAACACCACAGGGTATGGAATAGCAAAGTGAGTGATGGTCTGCTTCTTGGAGGTGGTTGACTTTGGTTACAAGAAGTTAACATTTACTTTGTCTAGTATGATATCACTATGCAGAAAACCAAAGATGACCTAATCTGTTGTGTTGTCTTATTTCTAGAGACAGTGGTGTTAGGCTAAATCTTTCAAAAATCAATAAAGAAAAAAAGATTTGATTTTGCTTTAATTAGACTAATCAAATGCACTTTATCACAGGTTTCAAGGGATGAATGAAGACACATTTTAAAGCCTTCTATATAATAGTCCCCAATAAAACATAGTTTAAGTACTTGTTGAAATTTAAAAATATCACTGCAATTTCATAGATGATAACATTTGCATTTGCAAGTGATTTATGCTCACAAGAAGAAACCATTTCAATGGATTCATAATCAGTCAGAATGTAAGGAATTTCTACAGAAAAGGGCCTAATTTTGGGATGCTGTACCCTACTGTTATATCATTTTCAACATAAATTATTGAATTAAAAAAAAAAGCAGCTCCACAGTATCTTCTTAAACTTCTTATCAGATTGCATTTTATACTTGCATTAATTAAAGCTATTAGTCAGTAAGATATGTGGCATTGACCAGGAAAGACACCATACTTAAATTCATAAAGTTTTCTTTAAATAAACATTGGCAGCCTTAATCTTACCAACGGTGTTGAGCCGTGAGGTTTTTATTTTCAAGCAATCTGTGAAACAAAACATCAGTTTGCTTTCACTCATAATTGCTAATTATATTTATTACTAATTAACTTTTCCTTTACAGATGGCTTGTGAGAAAGAACTTCAGGTCAAAATACATTTACAAGTCTTATTTTTCACTGACCTGTCTTTAACTAACTCCTTCTCCCATCTGCAATCCAAATAAGCATGTTTTCTTAGTCATTTGTTTTAGAATATTCACTTTTGATCTCAACTATATCACAATATCATGTGTGTCGCCATAGGCACTAAGCATGTCATGATCTCTAGTGTAACTTCACATCAAGCCTGAATAGTAAAGGAAATGTTTACATTTACTATCAGGAGCTGACATGCAGAGAGGCTCAGGATTTATTTTAATAAGAGTTTTGGGATCAGATATTTACAGTTCCTTGCTGCTGAAGGAAAACCAGGGCCCAAAAGCAGTGGTTGCCCAGGCTTCATGTATCAAGCATAAGGATTTCTGTGAGTTTTAGGTACTTCTAAGACTGTATCACTCACTGTAGACAGAAGAAAAAGGTACAGAAAGTCCATCCAGTTCCAGACTTAGAAAACTAAAATCCACCTAACTTCTGACTCAGCAGCACAATCCTTCACAGCATCTAGATTTAAGCCAACATCTTGTCTACTTTCTGTGTCAGAGCAGAGATTTAATGCTTGTTTGTAACAGTTCACATCCTCACACTGTCAAATACTATGTGATTGGGCCCTTGCAAGGCTGTTAATTGCCCTTCAAGACATAATCCATATAACCTAATACGCAGTCATTATTTTGATATGTTGGCTGCTATGCAGTGACTAGCACAACATTGTATTTTATAAAATATCTTTCTGAAAATTCATATAAACCTTGTTAGTCTTCAGGGGAATACAGATGAAAAAATAAAGCAAAATAAAATGAGTACAACACTTTGAAATAAGTTAAATCCTATGATAACAAAACTAAACTGTTCTCTTGAATAGTAAGCAGTGAATTTGTGTGGTACATCAATGTTAAATTGTATGATACATAGAAATTTCTAATATTTCAAAGTAAAAAGCATTCTGGACTGGTTATCTTTCTGTTGTCCTTGAAAATATATATTTCAGTTCCTGATGTCAAGGAAAGGCTATCCAATTACCAGAAGACTTCAGCCAAGACAAGACAGTTAAAAAGGCTTTCCAGATATGGTAAAATCTTCCCTAAAGTGTGAATAGTTCCCTGTGGTCTTCAATCAGTCAAACTGCATATTGAAGACCCCTCCACCTACCTCCCTGGGAACCGTGTAGAGGGAGCTCCAGTGGCCCCACAGGCCCTGGATTTTTAAAGGCAGTTCTTAGACTGTTGCAAAGAAAGGGTTCCCCATCCTTGAAAAATATTTCCCTGGGGCTAATGATTCTGTAAGTGAAACAAAACAAAGCAGAAATATTCAGACTGGGGTGATTTTTTTGGTCTTTTTCCTCTGTAGTTGATAGCAACACCATCTGCTTGAGGATTTTCTGCAAGCAGACTAAATTCATTGAATAAACTTCACTCCAGACTGTTTGCTCCGCTCTATATAGCAATCTACAATTGTTGATTAATTAAAGTGCACGGTTCCCCAGTGAGAAAGGTATGCACTGTTATTCCAGATGGGGAAACTAAGGGACTGAACATTTATCTGATCTATGAAAATTAGCTGGAGAATTCAGTTTTATATAGTAGATCACCAGAGCAATCTTTTCCCATCATTAAGGCAGCTCGAACAATTCTGTAATATGGTTTCTTTTTTACTATTTTTTTTGAGCAGCAAGAGTTTAGGGAAGGAACTGTACTAAAAAGTTGTTTCACATACCTGGAGAAGCTGCTGCAACTGCTAGTGATAAATAATGAAAAGTATACATTGCAGTCTGATGTCAGGCTGCTTTGCCTGGTTTATATCCCAAAATTTCCTAAATCAGGGGTTTCTTTGACTAGATGAGTAACAAAGTGGGAAATCGTGGTTCGATCTTGAAAACACATACCCGATGATCTCAATTACTGCATTGATCCTTCTGCTTGGAAATTATTAAATAAATATGAATGTGATGTTAAAACTGAACTCACACATCCCTCACTCCTCAAAATAAAAGGCAGGTCTGAAACAAAGTATTAAAAGAATTAAATTATTAACCTGGTGTCTGCCCAACAGCAATACAATCCAGGAGTGAAAATCGTTAAATAGGACAAAAAACAGGCTAACAAAGGAAGTTTGACAATCCATAAGACTTCCAAAATTAGGGCAATTGCACCTTGCATATTTCTTGTTTTCAGATTATTTGTATAGAGATTGTTTTTTATGCTCTGTGGGCAGTTTGGGTATGTACAGCTCTGTAAACTGCATTTGGATTAATATGGACAATTTAGCATATATAGGATTTAAAAAACAGTAAAGGTTACAATCAGTACACCCCTCAGCTTACATAGTAGTTGGAACAAGGATGGTTTTATGGCACTATTTCAGGAAGGAAAAGGTGTTACTGAGAAGAAGCTTTGGGCCTTGAGAATTGTGGAGAAAAGCACAGGTTCTTGACAGTGAAAAGGCAAGTCCCACAGCATGGTTGAGTTTTACAGAATACCTGCCACCAGGAGAAGATGCAGAGTAAAGTACATGCTGACTTATGATGTGTTTGCCAGGGATCTTGCTGTCACTCTTGACCATGGGTTGTCATTCATATGAATGGAGCTCAGCAGGACCAGAAATACCAGCATAGGAAATGGAAACTCAAATGATCTCTCTCGTGCATTAGCAACAAAATTAAATTAAGAAGACATACTGTGTAGGGCTAGAGATGAATGGTTTAAAGTGAGAAATTAAATATGTGTAAAGTAGAGCAATGGTGCCAGGGCAAGACAAGATGATGGTTAGGTGAGATGAGAGCATAACAACATCTCCTTGCAGAATAATTTGGTCCTGATACCTTCAGCTTTATATAGAAAAACTTGGAGATAAAACAAGAAATAACTCAGGCAACAAGTGTGTTTGAATTGTGACTTCCAAGTTCAGGACTAGCACTATCAAATTAAGAAGAAAACTAAAATACAGCTGGGCAAAGACATCAGAAAGTGAAGAGCATTATTTTGTAAGTTTGTCTCAGGCCTTTGTAGCAATGTTATTTTTTTCATTGCTTCAGCTACTCATGACATATGATATTAATTGATATTAATTGATCATATTCCCTTTTCATGATTGATATGCAGTTACAGCTCTGACAAGTTAATTCTGCATTAACTGGAGGTTTTTTTAATTTTATTTTAACATTTTCTTCTGTAACAGAGACTAAATCATTCTCTACTTTAGTATTAAATTTAACGTGTCCTATTCATCTCACATCAATAAAATTATCACTTCTTGCATCAGCAAATTTGACTGGCCACTGCTGGTAAAATACCAAATGGTATTTGCAGTGTTGTTTTTGCATTATGATAGCCTTTCCCCAAACGTACAATACCCTTGACAAATAATTTACCTTTTACCAAACATGCAGGTTACCAGCTTCATTCCATGTAAGATGCTAATGCTGGTTGGGGGAAAAAATGGGAAAGACTAAGTTACTTCATGGTTGTTCTGAGATGGTGGAAAGAAAATAATATTTATGAGAACACATATTAAAACTGAAGACATGATGGAGATATGAATTACCTAGAATGTAGAGGGAGCTTAATGATAATAGTATGTTTCATGCAGTGTAATTTTTTCAGGGGCTGGAGTCTTGCTGAGTTTGGTAGTAGTCTAATAAAGAAACTCAAGTTTCTGTCCCAAAGACATTGCAGTCCAAGTATTTGAGAAAGAAATTAATACAGTGATGAAAGAGATGAAGAAAAATAATACTGAATGCTTTTTTATAAGTAATAACATTAAAAATATATTTTGATAAACAGATGATAGATTTTTTTTTGTGTTAGATTTCTATTCACCATAGAGGAAGGGATATGTGTATAATTTCTTTTTGTAAGAGAATGGACACCCTTGCCCAGTATTTCCGTCTGTACTAAGACCATTAAGTCCAAAAATTCCCAACAAAGTAATATATTTGGATTATTTTGCAAGACAGAGATGGACCATTTGAAAATTCTATCTGTCAGAAATTGGTGCACATACACACACACACACACACACATGCACTGAGTCTTTCTTCAGAGAATATAGTTTCATTTTTCACATTATGTGCTCTTCCCACAACATTTTACTTTTCACTTTGTGCTACCCCATCAATCCAGGATTTTAGTGTTTTCTTGTAAGTAGTCCCATTATTTTGCTTATAAAGTGTTACAATTTCCATGCAGCAAAATGTTTTGTACATCTCTGTGCTGTTACCACGCTACTTCACTGCAAGCTGTTTGACTTATCACTGTTGACAAAAGCACCCAGCTTCTTGTACATACATAATTAAAGCCTTAAATGTTTTCTGAATATCTATCTGAAATATATTACTTCTAATTAAAAAATATCCTGCAGATTTACTGCTGAGACTAATGCCGTAAAGAAATACTGAATTATCTTTCTTAGTGCTTGGGTAGTCTAGGCAGATGGCCAGTCTGATATGTGTATTATACCTACTCTGACTGTATTTTTTTAAGTGTGGTACAGCTTTTAGAATGATGGTAAAGACAATAAGTTTTCCCACAAGTGGTTAATTGATAGCGGCATCATCCTGTACTGCATTTATCTCCCAGCTGCTCATTATTTTTCTGTGCCTATAACTTCAGTCTACTGCTGGAGTGCAACACCCTGACTCATTACATGCAATAGAATGTGGTTCTTCCTTGGATCTTTCAGGATTGTAATGACTTAATGATGGTATCATACAGCAGAACAACCACTTCCTTTGTATTCCTATTGTCTGCTGTGGACTGCAATGTAAATCTGGAGAAAGAGGGCTTAATTGCCCACATTGTACCATTTAAATATAAAGTAGTGGTGTCAATATACTAAAAAAAATGTAGGGTAGAATACAGGATCTTAGTTACTAAAAGCTAGCAAACATGCACAGAAGGAAGGAACCGCCTGGAAGGATTAGATTCCTCTCCTGTTCTTGCTTTGTGATAGAAACAGTAAAGAGCAAAACTGGTTGTGTAATGAACAGTCTCTCTGACTTACAGTCTTGCTGTATTCATGGGTACTTTACAAATTTTTGGGTTTGTGCCAACACTGTACAGTGGTTCAGCATTAGTTTTTTCTCTCTGTTGCTTTACCTCCTCATGCATCCTTGGAGAGCTGACTTATCTTCTCTGCCAGGTCTGTGCTCAGCTGCCTAAGCCTGGCTCTCTTGGACTTCCCTTACAGAATAGTCTCCATTCCTTGAACCTTTCTTGTGGTTCATCTCTGCACCTGATCCTGTCTGAACTTACTTCCTCGCCTGTGATATCTCGAGTCATTAGCAATATTGCCGTTCTTTAACAGATATTTCAGCTATTAGGCCGTTTGACCTGATAGCTGAAATTCTGTCTTCCACACACTGATACTGTACTGCAGAGAAACATATGTTCAGTGCCTCTCTCCATCGTCAGAACGGGATTTTTTTCTCATCCCTGTCTGAAACAAACCCTTCTTTGGGTTTTTAATGAATTGCCTTAAGTTCCCCTTTCTCTGTAATATTATATTCCATAGTGATTGAAAACTGGAAGCAAAAATAGTCAGAAAAGTGCTAGATTTTATTAAAGTAATCTGCATTACACCTTAAAAACTTGTGGTAAAAAACAGGGTACCTATTCTTGGGCCTGAAGTAATTTCAAATTGCCACACATTTGCACTGCTAGGAATACAGATAACTTGGATCAGTATTTGGAACTTTGAATACTATGGAGTCCTCTCTGAAGTCTTCAGAAGAGTATCAATTACTCAACACAGATACATATAATATTTCTCCTATCCCAACAGGGAACTCTGCTACTACAGTGATTTCTAGGAAAAGTTACCTTCTTAACTATCTGGTTCTACAGTTGCTTCTTCTAAATAGTTTCAATTCATGTCCTTGTATGTGCATCTGACAAAGAAATGCAAGTGTTTCTATGTGCTTAGAGCATGCATGAGCTTCTTTTCCTCAGTCTGTCTTCTCTTTTTCATATCTTTAAATAACTCTTTGTCTTTCCTTAGAATTCCACCATGCTACCAACTATAGAAACAAGAATGACTGACTCTGACCATTACCAATGTATTCAAGCCAGTTCAGTAATAAGATTCATCCTGTAGCATTGCCCTTCAAAGCAGGATATTTTTTATTCATTCAGACCACCATATGAGGGCTGAACAGCAAACTGAGTACAGTGCTGGAGAGGAGTCATTATGCTCTCCTGTCTCAGTGTGAGAACTCAGTTTTTTAAAAAAGATATGGCATATACTTGTATGATAAGTGAAAAAAAGTTCATAGGATGCATATTTTTATATATACTTCAATTGATACTCAAAAAAATATGTGTACAGAGAGGTAAGGTTGTAAAACCTTTTCTCAGAGGATATAAACCACTCATTTCATTTATACTGAGTTAATATCGAGGCAATACCACCCTTGCTTTTAGATAATCAACCATTTGTTCACTTCTCATAACTGCCAAGGACACGGGAGGAAATAGTTATGTACCTCTTTTCACATAATATACAACCTGTTCCCAAATAATTAAGCTGAGTACAGCTGGGTTGAAAGGTGGTTTGAGTTGGACATGGAGCAGGTGATGGTGCTCTCCCACAAACACTCATCAAACAAAACTAATGTCAGCTTTAGTACTCCTTGCTCTGTTTTTCTCTGCTTCTTTGAAGCTGAAGGCATATCAAAATTCCTGAAGTTGAGAAAAAAAAGGTACTTAAATTGAGAATATTTAAGTGGTGTCATTAATTTTTTTTCCAGTGTGGAAATGTATGAGAGTTTATAAAATATTTTATAACAAAAAATAAAAATTTGTGATGAGAGAAAGCAGCTGACAGGCTGAAAAAGCCTTTTCTGGGGAGAAACTTGTGCAACACGTTCATCCGTGCATTTACTTTTGCATTCAGTAATTAGATTTGTGATATAGTTAGTACACATGTACAAAACAGTGGCTGTGAAACCAGGTAAAAAGCATAGGAATTAAATAATTCGGGAAAATAACAAGACTCTAGGTGGAGCAGAGAACCTGGACAATGGCTCAGGGATAGCTGCACTTGCAGGGGAGCCGATGAGGGACTGCCTGGCCCAAGCACTTACTGTGGATGTGGACAGAGCCTTATCCCAGACACCCAGTCTTGTCACAAATTAAGATGTTTTGAAAGGACTAGTCTTTTCCCCTTCCTTTATGACACCCAAGGTGTTCACTTCCAGTGGGACTCTCACCTTTGCCTCTCTCCCAACCCTTGCAGGTGTAGCCTTCATCCCCCAAACTGGTGGCACATTATCCTTGGTCTGGCCTTGGGCCACACTGCCTTGCTAAACACTAAGCTTGGTGCTCAACAGTCAGTGTATGAACATAAAATCAGGTTTATATTTGGGTTACCTTGAAATGTTGCTTTACCTTCTTATTACTGAGGCTCAGTTGCCTGTAATCTGCCAAAGATGATTTTGTAAACTGGTTCTTGAGTACCGAAAACATTACTTAAAGCAGCAGGCCCATGACTATTGAAAAAAGGTCCATGACTATTGAAAAAAGGTATTTCTAGATTCAAGTTACTATTTTTTTCCTGATGGATATCCATAATCATCAAAGACTGAAGGGGGCCAAGAAACTGTGAAGATTCCACTCTTTATGTTTTTCTCAAATATATAGGTAAAGAAAAATTCTTCCTGGGTACAGAAATGACAGACAATAGTGGCACTACTCTCCGACATCTTAACACAAAATGGAACAGAGATGCAGCTAATATCTGTTAATAAACAGCTTGTAATTATTTCCATCCACAGTATAGTGCAATTTCTAACATTAATAGCATGGATGTTAGGAATTGTGGGAAAATGGAGGTTATTCACTCTTAATTTTAGCACTGTAATGAATACCTAACTCCTCAAATGAAATTACCCACTCTGTATTTATCATGACTCCACTCATTAACATGGTGATAATTAACTCTGTGCAAAGTTTCACAGTCTGAGGCACTATAATAATTAGTATATTAACAGGTTTTATGTCATTACTCATGCTAGTGCTTCTGACTTACGACTGTTCCCTGATTGTTTTATAAAACTGAATATGCCACTGCACTAATCAGCAGTCAAGATTCAAGTTGCTCAGTCATATAACTTGCAGAATAGCTGGAAAATATCTGTTACAAATGTAAGTACTGAAAGTGTGCTGTGGAGTTTGTTTATTCATTCTTTTACCTCAGTGTCTGTATGTTTCTCTTTCTGTCGCCATCTTTATTTATTTCTGTTTCAAAACAGCATTAGCTTTCATACTGTTGTCGTATTTATTAATTCTATCGCAGAGAAGAATTTTCTACACATTTCTTTTTCTCAAAAAATTGCTGATTTAAACAAATAAAGTAAGTTAATTATTTCCAATGTTTTCTATTCTCTCGTCAGAAACTGTTGGGTTAAAATTTTTCTTCAAAACTCTAAAACTACATGCTGAGCAAAACATCATATGTGGATTCATGACTGCCTCTGTCTAAGGCCCACTGGATTTTGACATTTCTCAGGGGATATCAGAGCTGTCCACGAATGAGAAACAGCAGTGGAGAGACATTAAGAAGATTCAGAAGCTGAGCTGATTCAAATCTCACCCTGTCAGACCTCAAGTAAGTTACCCTGCTGACAACTAGCAAAGGTCAGAGACAGATGCAATTCTGATTTGTGTAAATCAAATGTAAATTTTGGTGCCCCAACTTTTGTTTCAGACTCTCGAAAGAAAGCAGCTGCAAGGTCTGTTTTAATACTGGAAGTTCCCTGTTGTTTGGGAATAGGTAGATGACGAATACATTTGCATACTTTCTAGAGATACCCACGTCCTAATGAGATAGCAGGTACCTTCACTTTTGAGGGAAAATTATAGCATTCCTTCTAGAGCAAGAAAATGTTCTTTTCAGACTTCCTGGAAATCTTCAGCTCTTAAGAAAAAAAAAATCAAACCAGATCTCCGAAAGTTCAACCATAAACTGTATGGCTTAACTGTGTTAAGATGCCCCCTATCCCTCACAGGGGCATCCATTAAGGTAACTTCTGGATCCCTTTCCCCACCCACGACGTGGGGCGGCCCAGTTCTAGTTCCATTTCCATCTGAAGAACCATTCCGACATCTTGAAGGATGGGGAAAGGGAACTCCAGGGATTTTCTCAGGGTTTTCTTCTGTCCCTGAGGCTGGAGGGGAGAGGTGCCCTCTCCTCCCCCCACACACGTGGCTCCATGGCCGGCACAGAGACAGCACACCGGGCGTGGAGAGGAGGCAATAAAGAGTTTATTGTTGGGGATGTTACATTTATAGGGTTCAGGAGGATTCACAGAGTAACCAATTAGAAGTCTCAAGGGGCTTACAGGAACACCCAATCACAGGAAGGAGTTAACAAAGGCCAATGGGAAACACCTCAGGACACCTTCCCAGGACATTCCTGAGATAACATTACCGTGGGGAGTGTTGGGAAGAAGAAGCATGTGTTTGCAAAGACAACCAAAAGCCATTTTAAGACATATTTAAACAACAGATTTCCCATATAATGCAGATTTACTGCCACAGTAACTTATGTCATAACTCACTTTACAGGCCAAAAAACCACCAAGTTCCCTCTTGACAGAGCCGTGCACCATGGTACACACAATTCAACTTAGGCCCATAAAAGAGAATAAGTCATAAAGTATCTTCTCATACTTTGAATAGTGCATCCTTGGCACATTTCCAAAAGTTTTATTTCTATGAATCTTTGTAGTGGTTTGGCTAAACCAGTAATTTTTGGTATTTACTTCTTGACAAATCTTCAACAAATTTAACAGTAAAATTTAGAGAAGGTCATAAGCGATTCCTGGTATGTGACATTCTACCCTTTTCTTATATTTCCACGTTCTACAGAAACATATTCCATCACATGCAGTACAAACACCTCCTTCCTCTCCATTGTCTTCTCCCTGTGCCTGACAGTTCCCAGAGCATCTATAGAGTTTAAAAAGTTTATGTCAAAGAAGGTGTCTAGATTTTTATCAACCTCATAATGGGGTATATTCCATTCTCAATTTTTTGTAGCTTTACTCCATTGAACACAAATGTGGGAAGTGAAGAAAAGTTTAAAATAAACCTCAGGATACACAGGGTTAAATGCTGTAACCAAGGTGAGATAATGATACCACTTAGTGATCTCCTCACTAAATGTATAATTTAATGGAATTTTTTTACCAGGTAGGATTTAAAATTTTCCATTCTCCCAGAAGAAACAAGAAAGCAACTAACATTTGAACCAGCCACTATCCCCAAATCCTGTTCTTATAAAGCTTGATGAAATAAGTTTATCTTGATCCCTAAGTCAGTGGAAATATCACACAGCCACCTCTGTTGTTATTTTAAATTAATAATTCCAGTGCAAGAGTCCTATTAAAAAGAAAAAAGAACTACAATAAACAAAATTAAACAAACCAACCAAACAAACAAAACCCCCTACAGCGACCGCCCACACCCCCAAACAAACAAACAAAACCAAGCACACCCTCCTTCAAAAACAAAACCAAACAAAAGAAAACAAAAAAACTCACACACACAAAAAACCACACAAAAACATCCCCACCCAAATCTGTTCATCAAGTGTAATGTTGGGGGTTTTTTATCATGGCCCAGTTGACCTAACTGAAGATATTAAATATTATTTTTGTTAGTACTGAATAGAAAATGCATATATGGGAGAAAGCTACTTTGGTTCCCAAATCATTGCTATAATTATTATAGCCTGATGGTTTTCAAAAGGTCTAAGTGAGTTAGATGTACAAGTCTTACAGAAGTTTGGAGAGGTGGATATCAAAGTACTGAGATGCCACTTTACGCTTCTGTGGCAAAATATTTTTGGTTCCTGAGCCTGGACTCAGACTGCAGGCCAATTGCTGTGCATCATGTTTACAAATAATAACTGAAACCTACTTCTCTGTAAATGGGATGTATTTGCCTAGAAGTTGTTAAAAGGACAAATAGGGTATTTCTAACTCCACTTTTCAGGATAGAATACATATGAAATATAATTATTTGGGGGATTGGTACTTTTCTTTTTAAGCTACCTAACATATCACAAAAGCAAAGTGAAAAATATGTTTACCAAGTTCCAATCCATTAGTGTCACAAAATTAGACACCTGAAAAAACCTCTGCCAATCAATAACTTCATCAAGGTCAACTGCTTGAGAGCCATAAATTAATGGAGAAATTGGTACCAGTGACACAGTAAATGAAACCACACAAGGTGAGGGAAAAAAATCACATCTTTTACAGTGATTGTTTTCAGTAATATAGTGCATTGCATTCGCTGAAACAAAGAAAAGGAGAAAATAGGAGGGAAGAACCCATCAAGATATGCCAAACACAGGACTTTCTTATACAAGATTATTTATGCAGATTATTTTCTGTGTGTCCATTGCAATCAACCACAGATTCATTCATTTTTTAACAAAGTTGCATTATTATCAAGTTCACGTTTGTATGCTAACAAGAAGGGAAACTGAAAAAAGGGATCTTGGCATAACATATTTGAAGATTAATTTTTATTTTTATGCATATTCTGTAGATTCAGAGTGATGAACATCATTCAGTAATTAAAAACAAATAGTAAATATTTAATAAATATTTTGGATTAATTTTTTTCCCCCCAGAAACACTAAAAATTCACAGGAATCAATTTCAGACCCATGTTCTGCCTCTGAGCATAATGCTGAAGGAAGCAGGTGGAAGCAAAAATACTGTGTATGTGCTGTAAATGTTTGTGGTGTGAATACATGAGGACTGGAATAATGCCAATGCAGCTACGATTTCACTGTGTTTTATAAGTTTGATTCTCAGACTGCCTGTATCAATACAACATTTCCATCTTATCTCATTAAATTAATCCCGGTGCTGTGGGGTGAGAAGTGGCAGACCATAGAGCAAGGGACCTTAATGAGCCCCTATAGCCATGTGCTCATCCCCTCAGGTCACATGTGCAGCTCAAGCTCCCTTGAATTCTGAGTCATCATTTGGGCTATGAGGATTTTGGAGCAGAAACAGTTAATTCGGTAACATAAAAAATATAAAAAGACAAATAGTGGAGTCTGTTTTCAGAGAGGAGACCTGGCAAATGTACCTGGCAGGGAGAAAGCAGAGGCAATTAATCAGTATCAAGCACTACATTCAAAGGTGACGGAAAGAAAACAATAACAGTACATGGTGCAGTTCTTCAGGAGACTCCTAAGCAAGTTTGAATTTATTTTGTCGTAAATTGAACCCAAAAGAAATCCAGACAAGGTCACCAGTAAATTTCTTCAGAGCCCACATAAGCACAGATGACGTGATAAAGGTTATTCCACTCTCTAGAAGGCTGAAATTTTACTGGACATTCTCCCTGGGTGCATACAGGAAAATTCAAGGCTAACATAAAAAAGTATTCCTGTCAGGGTGATAGGATATAACTGAATAATTGTGAACCACCTATCAGACCCAACAATAAGTTCCATATAATCTCCCCATATAATCTCCCCATATCTCTCCATATAAGTTTTAAGACCAAACTTATTCATAATTTATACATAAGTCCAGTTTATTCATAAAGTCAAACAGCTAAACAGTATAATAAGGATACTATCTGATTTATAACCTACTATATGTAGTCTTTAAACATAATTTGTTTTCCTCCTGCTCTTACAAAAGTGCATTTAGGAGCTAAAAGCAGGTCAATGGGCTATATGCCTCTGTGTACATTAAAATCACATTGCAAGAATCCCATTCCAGAAGACACAGGTAAAACTCCCCACCATATGTGCCTTTTTGTTAATAGGAAAGATTCTTAAAACGTTTTCCTCCTACAAAAGAAAATTAACTTAGGGACAGGATTACCTTTCTATTAGGTACTCTGCATGCTTTTTAATGCTCTACTAGTCCTGGCTGAATTCATCTCCATAAAGATTGTTTATTAGAGCTTGGTTCAGTTGTATAGAATTTTTCAAGTTTAACTTATCCATTAGTGCCCTTACCAAAAATCATATGACATCACTATTTTGGATACAGTGAGAACTCTTAACTACAATAATGTAATAGATTTAGAAAAGTCCCACCTATCCTTCCTTTACAGCCTTCCCATTTTGCTACTCTCAAGGCTATGTTGGGGTTGACCTTGGTCCTCCTGCTTGGCAGTGGACATCGTGTCTCTGCTGTCAGATTTGATTACAGAAATGCTAATGTTGACTTACTTTGCATAGCACGTAGTTTTTGATCAGCTTTTGACCTTTAATAGAAAGTTCTTCCTAGCTGAAAACCAATCCATATCACTGGCACTGCTATACTCAGTGGGGTTAAAGGTTCAGCAGCAGCCTACTCTGGTTCTAAGCTTTGTGGCAATTCAATCTTGTGCAGAGACACACCTAAATGCTAATTTCCCATAAGACACACAGTATAAGCAGTTTTCCTCAAACCACGACTGAAAAAATGGGGGAAATTTCTCAATTCCTTTTTAACAATAGAATTATGGAGAAGTCTTCAGGATCCAAAGCTTAATGGCTTTGGATACAAACTCTTCTTACTGTAGGAGTACCACTTACCAGAGGAGTGCTACAGCCGATAGGGGAAAGACATCTAAAATGATACTGAAACTGGATAAAAATGCATAGAGACAAATGGAGTAAGAAGAAAAGTTCATCTTCTTTCCTGTTCAAAGCTCTGCCCAAAAGAGAGAGATGCACATCTTCTTGTCTGGTTTCTTCTAGCTTTTTGGATCTTGTTTGGTTTGTGCCAGTCTGATCGTTATGCTGCCCACTTGGGATATAGGAGCTGGGATGAAGATTCATGCTTTCCTAATCGGAGGCCAGTTCAGAAACAAGGGTGTCCTATTTTGTGTCACTGTTCACTGGTAGTTGCTTGACTATTAAAAAAAGAGGTACCAATTTCTGCCTCCTCCCTTGCTAAGCATCTGGTTGCAGAACTCCTGAGCATCCAGGAGTGCACAAGGGTACTTAACTTTTAGCTTGGTGCTTCATGTACTCACTGCGTATGAACAGTAGACCTTGGCATTTTCTTGTCCAGGCCTTGAGCTTCCTCTATCACCCTCTAAGTGCCTCTTTTTTTGCCACACTCACAGGCATCTAATTCAGTTGGTCTGGAAAGCCCTGAAGCTGTAATAATTATCTTATTTTTAAATGTTGAATTCTACTACAGGCGTCTGTCTTCACCAGTCTGAAACCAACTGAGAAATACTTAATTTAAAGTTCTGAGTGCTGGTAGGAAGAAGAGCCTTTTGGCTTTGGAACCAGGACCTCCCAGTTCAGAGTAGCCTGGGAGAGCCTCCATAAAAATAAACTGTGTTCCAAATTAAGCTGCCACCATAAGCCAGAGGCATGGCAGACCAAATAAATAAAGCCAGAACTACTTCTACATTAACTCTGTTAGGAAGCTGAGCCTCAATCAAAGACCATGAAGGACCCTGCAGATGAGAAAATTCTCAGGATACAATCCAGCCCACAGTGTCCTCATGAAGTCCCTTTTCAGTCCCACTTCTACTGCAGCTCAAGCACTTGTCTCTCTCCCATCCCCAATCCTAGTACTCGGGTGAGCCTGAGTTAAAACACAGAAATTTTGAAACAAAAGGGTTGTGATTTTGAAAATAATTTATCCAATTTTCATGCAAATAAATATTTTAGTGTATGAGAGATCTAATCAAGTCATATTACATGCAAAAAGCGCATTAGTACTCCAATAAGAACATATGAATACTGTTAAGTTTTATTGCTATGTAAACAATTTGCATTTTCCAAATGATTTTTCCTTAATAATTTCCCCTAGTACTAAAATAAACACAGCATGGGCAGGGTCATATACCTAAAATAAGAAATTTCAAAATAGTCAAGCTTGTACTGCTGCTGACTTCACTCAAGTGCTATCAAGAGATGAATTTTCATTCTTCTTCTTGCATAAACACTAAGACTGTTTCTATAATAAGGTCAAAAAGCCATAAAACAAAGGTAGAACTAGTACAATCATATGAATAATAGAAAAATGTTGACATTAAACAAATTTGATAAAATTTTTTTTAGTTATTGCAGTATCTTATTTTCCAAGTCATCACTGAAATTTTTATCTGGAGAAGTATCATCATACTAGTAGACAAATAATTCCATGGAATATCTACTATTCAAGAAAATTATCTGTATTGTAACATAATTATCTCAGATGACATACTGACTGACTCCTAATTACAACAGATAGAGCTAATGACTTTGGTTCATCCTGTAACTAGCTCAGCATGTATCTTTATGAGAATGCAGTAATGACATGTTGCTCAGTGGGATGGGATATGTAAATTGATTCTTAAGTTTCTATGCATAAAATTCTTATTTTTCAATATAAGTTTTCCTTCAAATAAGGAATATTCAGGGAGACTCAAGTGGTACAGACTGGGATGGTTGGGTTTTTTGGACACTGTTCTGGAGGAACAGGAACTGAACCCCAAAGCCACTACACCCTATTAAACAACTTTCTTTCTCTGATCAGGATAAGAAAAATGTTGATCCACCAGTCCACTGCAAATGGACCTGTTATGTAAAAACTGATCTATTCTTCTCCTCCTTGAGTTTACACCATGGAAAACAGTGGTAGGCGAAAGCTGAGAAGTGCTTCTGTTACCTGCTTGAAGAATCAAGGCATGAGTAGGAGACTGACATGACAGATACAGAGTGATCACCCAAAATGCAATCAAAATTCAGTGGGAAATAGAGGGAAACCCAAGTCTACTTTAAAAAAATAAATCCCACCTGCATCATTTAGATCCTACATCAAGTCATAGTCTGTCAAGGCGGGAAGTTATGCGACAGGACACATCAAATGTGCAGCTTTCTGTTCTGCCAAAAATGCTGATTTTTACATGATTTTGTCCTAATTTGTCCTCGAGAAGTAGCAATGTGAAAAAATACAAGAAGTTAGCATCACAAAATAATTTTATCCAAGTGTATTTAAATGGTTTAATCAGAATATTTAATGTTGGTAATTTAATTATATTACATATACACATTATATATAATATTACATATTATCATTATAACATATGTAGTGAACAGTTTAACAGACGATAGTGACTTTGGAATAACTTTTTTATTCTGAGTCATTACAGGACTTTTAAAATCATCTATTAATTGAACTTCACATATTTGTGCTATAAATAAAAACCCTAAAAGTATTACTTGACAATTTCAGGTACATAGCATTAAATTTTCTTCTCTCCTAGTATGTTTTCAACAGAGTAGTCCATCAGTCTCGTTTAGATTCCATATTGTTTAACTGGAACCAGAAGTTCTCAGTCTCATCTGATGTCAACCAAAAGTGAGAATAATAAAAATGTATTTCTCATATATACAAATTTATCTTTATCAATTATAGATTGCATACTTTATTTTAAAATACCTTTATTTAGTGTTTTTCAAGAAAAATCAAACTTCATCTCTTCTTAGAATTTTACTCAAGTCGACAAGGGTGATTCAAACATGACTTAAGTATCTTCCCTTGCACAAAAAATTGACTGACAAGAAAGCATGCTAATCTTTTCTGCAGAAGTTTAGCTGGAAAGTACTTGTAAAAAAGTGCTACTATCCACCTGGTACCCAAAAAATTCAAACATTTTGCTTATGAATAGTGCATTAGTCCAAATAACCTGGCCAAATTTACATCCCAGTGTGTATTCTGCTTTTCTTAATGTAGATTGAACACAGTCCTTACTTCTTGTCCAAGTCCTGTTACCTGCTGCCAAAAGCCTGGTTTTACGTCTCCAGAGGCAGCTGTATTTCAGTGGCAAAAAAAGCAGTGTAATTTGTAAAATGTTTTATATTCCATTAGGGTAAATAGCAATATATAAGTTGAAGACATCTTGAAACTGCTCCTCAGGTGGTACACACAAGGAGGTTGCTTCAGAGAAATTATGGGGATAGTTGGTATAAATCTGTAAGCACCTGCCTCAGTAGAATCTCTTGGGTTGAGGATTGATTCTGTTTCACTGAAAGAGGAGAAAAAAAACTACCTTTGATAGAGAACCTGACATAAAAGGCTGTGACTCTGCCTGAATTAGAATTCTATTTTTGTAATTGCCCCACTCCTCTCTGTCATTAATTAGACCATTAAAAAGTTGTCTCACATTTAGATGCACACAGCTGTGGCTTCAAAGCAGAAAAGGTTCAAGCTTCACGAAAACAGAAAGGATTCAAGCTTTTAAATCTCAATTTACATTTTATGTGTCTTTGTATTCATATAGATCTATGTAGCTTTTTTCATAGCCATTAAAAAAAAATACCACTTCTTGCTCAGGAAGGCCTTGATCAAGGATTCCTTGATGATGGAGAATATTCTGAGAAACACTAATGAATGAATATATGTACAGACATTCTTACCCTGCTTTTCCTGTTAGAGACATTACTAAAATCTAGCAATTACAATGTTATTTGCATTTGGATGATAACGTTTTGACACAGGCATTCAAAGTCAGAGCAAAAAATGTTTCCTGAAGCACGTCTGCAATGCCAGAAGACAGTAGTCTGTCTCATTTTTCTTTACTTCGTTAACACTAAGCCCTGTAAATTAGAACATGAATTACCACAGGTGGCACTACTGTGGCTGCTTAAAGCTTTAAGTGCTCCTCCAATTTTTTGATCACTGATCACCTTCAAAAATGTATCAAAATCCATTCTGTAGAATTCAGTTAAAAGTTTAAGTAACGTGGGCTTGCATTTGTCTTGGAGATTGTTTACCATAATTTTGGTTTAAATTTATACAGAGTGTTTGAAATTTAAAGCATCATTATAAACAGCAAATTGCCAAGGATCAGGTCTTAACATGACAGCAACATAAAAAGCAGTATTATGAAATCATTGAATCATAGAATCACAGAATGACCTGGGTTGGAAGCAACTTTAAAGATCATCAAGATCCAAGCCCCTACCATAGGCAGGGACACCTTCCACTAGACCAGGTTACTCAAAGTGCCATCCAACCTGGCCTTGAACACTTACAAGGATGGGACATCCACAGCTCTTCTGGGCAACCTGTTCCAGTGTCTCACCACTCTCATAGTGAAGGTTTTCTTTCTTATATCTAACCCTTATCACTCCATATCCTTATAAAAAGTCCCTCCACACTTTTTCTGTAGGTCCCCTTTCAGGTACTGGAAAGCAGCTAGAAGGTCTTCCCAGGGCCTTCTCCAGGCTGAACAACCCCAACTCTCAGCCTGTCTTCATAGGAGAAGTGCTCCAGCATAGGAAAGGTTCGCCACCATCTTCATGGCCCTCTGAACTTGCTCCAACAATACTCATGTAAGACTGGATTTCAAAATCCTAGAAGTGATAGACATTCTGGTTTTAAGATATTAATCCCCAAATAAGCTGTTAAAATGAACAGTCTGTAGTTTCTTTGGAATGTCACCTCACCTTTTATTACTCCACTTAGCAAGACAACTCATTAAGATGACTATCTCTGACTCTCTGACAATAACTTACAAGGTCTTTTTCATGTCTTGAGGTGTTATTAAAAAGAATGCTTTTATGGTTTGATCTATTCATGTAAAGTTAATGAAGATAAAAAGTCACACTGAAAAATTTTGTTTACAGAAAGACTGTGATGCTAGCACACAAGAAATACATTTTTAAAGGCATAGAAAGGGTTAGAATTTATTAAAATGCAGCACCAGTATTCAATCACTGAAGAAAATATAAATGGAAATTAATATTGGACAGCCAGATATGAGTGAAAATTAAGATTAGGATATTTCCAGATTTCTGGTGAGAGATTTTATTAAAGAAATATTTTTTCCATTCAAGTTGATGACATGATATTGTTGATCTTTCAAATGCTTTTACTTTAGTATTTATGATGACATTTTGTTTTAATTTTTACTTTTTAATTATTTCAGAATGTCACACAAAAAGGAAAAAATAAAGCAACTAAAATTTTTATTTTTTAGGAAGTAATCAATTGCTGACTGTTAGAAATTGACTGGCAGATTACTAGCAAATTATTTTAATTATCAACAATTATAACTATTTTAGAGACTTACATCACCAGAGGACTGCCTGTGATTTTTATAATAGGAGAAACTGCTAGGATTTTCTATCATCTATCTTTTCTCAACGTAGAAAAAAAAAGTCATGCAAATTATATATGATGAAGACTATCTCAATTTCTCTCAATGTTATTTTTGATATATTTTACATGTCAAGCAGTTGTTAGAATTCTTGTACATTCTGTCAGCTACAATGACCATCCTAATTCTATTTATTTCTATTACCACTACCCCTATACGACCACTTACAAAATGTAAGACCTCTTTGCACAAAATAAGGAAGAAAAGAGAGGAAAAAACCAAAACAACCTGGACATCTCATTCAGATATGTAAAGATTTTACTTCTATTGATGTAAGTTTATAAAGTGCCCATGACAGCTGCCATGCTTTTAGAGCTTTAGTGGAAACCCAGTCTCTGATCACAGTGCTCTAGACAGAGCTCAGCAACTATTACTGATGCCAGTAAACCAATCAAGGACATGATGTGCTGTATGAAATGCTGGGAGAAATTTTGTTTTACAATAATAGCCTTGTAGACAACTAGAAAAAAATGAGATATAAACCATAACTTAACTTACATTAAAAACAGTGTGGATTTCAAAAGTGTGGTGTCCCACTGGTGTGGTCTCCCAAGGGAAAGCATAAAGAGGTATAAGAAAGAGGCAGGCAATTGATTTTCCAGTGTAGCACTATGATGTTTCCTTGGTTATCACATCAATAGGTACAAGTGGTTTGCTCATTTTTCTTACAAGATTTTCTAGTAAGTAAATTTAGTTCTGCTGTGTGCCATGTTGTTGTTTCATGGGGGTCTCCATCAGGTAGGAAATGATTATTAGGTCTACAAGGCCATGCAGACTAGCTTGTCTGGTGAGGCTGCCATCAAGTAAAGCGTAGATCTCCATGCAGACACTTCCAGCTAGGAAGCAGATTGAGAACCTAAGTGCCTTGTCTCTGACACAGACTACACCATTAGCCAATACTAGAGTAAGGTGCATAATCAGAGAAATTGTTCTCTTTCTCTCTGACTGCCGAAAGTCCCCAAAGGGGACTACACTTTCTCTGGTGTATTTATGGCTTGAAATTATTTTGATCATTAATTTCAACAGTTGACTCTGCAAATCACCCATAAAAATCTAATCTGAACATGAAAATAAATGCGGCATATACACTATGCAAAATTCAGTTTTCTTGCTTGTGTCAGTATAAATTCTAGCTCGCATTGATGTCTACAGCCATTGTTGGGAGGAAGAGGTTAAAAGCAGAAGATTGGTGAGAAGGAGGGGGCAGATTCACTCAAGTGACCTTGCAACTGGAAAACCATATATTATGCCTATTGCTGTTTGTCCTCTGTCTGATTTGAGAAGTAGAATTTCTGTGTAGAGATAACATAGGTGTTTACAGCAACTTGGAGGAGCTCTCATAGATATGTTTGAGCTCTCTGTTGGGAGAGAGATCGAAGCTCAGAGATAATAGGAAGCATAAAGGAGATCACAGCATGGCAATAAATCACGTGTGCATGGGCCCTTGATAAATGGGTGCAAACAGCAGACCTGCCACCTGCTAGGACTGGACTAAGCCTGACAGTGCCTGTGTTCCCACTTGTGTGTCTCTGCAGCCCAGCAGAGTCTTGGGACCCTTCAGTGAAAGAAACCTACTCTATGCATTTCAGCCATGGGTTGGCAGTCACCCTGGTTACCTGAATGTTTCAATTCACACAGCCCTGAATTTGCATTTTAGCTGTGGCTATTCTCTGCTATCAAAGTATTTGCAAAGTTGCAGAATAATCCTCTCTCATGTCAAAGTGCCTCATATCATCAGTCTTGACCTTCCTCCTGGATGCTTGAAATTGCAACAACATTGTATTTTCATTCATGTCTATTTCTGGTGAGCACAAGGCTTTATTTTGCTTTTGGTTTCAAGGAAAAGGAAGTGATGGGGAGGGAATGGAGAGATGGAGAGTAGTCATTACCTGCTGATCACCAGGAACCTGCAAAAAACTGTTCATTCAAGACATAATTGGGAGTAGTGATAAAGTATAAAAGACAAAAATCCTCTGAGATGTAATATGGGACATTTATTAGAGTAACTTAGCAGAAAAGCCTGAAAAATATATATTGCTTTATGATTTCTTGTGCTTTTTTTCTTCATTTGTCCTTCTCTAATACTTCTTGTCCCCTGTTGAGCTTTTTCTAATATTTTGTTACACAATAAGACCAGGAAGGTTCATAAACATCTAAGACTAATCTCAACCCTGCATTTGCTATCTTCTTTAGAAAACCAAATCCAGATAAAGCCATTAGCTGAAGTGACAGTAGTCTGGTGAAGAGTCCTTCCACAGGAAAACACGATCAACAATGAGTAATGGATCTGTAATCATCAACCAGCTAACCTATAAGTGGTAATCGTAAAAGCACAGAAGACGGAGATGAAGCATCTGAAAAGAGAGCCTTTATCTTTAAGACATGGTTTAAAATCCTTAAGAGATGGTTGAATTAAAAAAACTTTTTATTGTTAACCCAGTGAGAAATCCTAAGTACGCTCAAGTCTTTTGGCTTAATCCTTCAAGTTGTAATTTAAACCTGCATCTTCCTCTTCAAACCTGTTTTGCTTTTGTACTTTCCTTTGCGTGAGAGACCAAAGATACTTCTATTTTACATTTCCATTAACCCTGATATAGAAAACGCATATATGTTTTCTTATTTAGTTACCAATTTATAGAGCATTGGCCCTGGAACAGAATACAGACCCTGCTACAAAGATTTCTTGATGAGGTGCCATTGACCACACTTAGACAGCCAAAATAACTTGTGTTTAAGGTGTCAAGGAATAGAAATGGGCAAAATATTGAGCTACTGAAAATGGTATTCGCGTGCAGTATTGAAATGTAATCATATCTATTGAATTGTTTGTCCAATAAGTCTGGATCTTTATAAAATACATATTTTTCATCTGTGATCAAGAATGGACATGGTCAAGTGTTTATAGAAATAGCAGGCTATGGCAAGAGACCTTTTAGTGAGGTCTATGCTTCTGTAAATGCTTAGTGGCATTCTCCCCTCAGTATTTTTGCTACACATTGAAAGAACTCCATGATGTTGCTGACCTCTCCCTTCCTTTGGCTTCTGGTGAAAGAAGACTACAGGCCACCCAGGTTCATGAGGAGACCAAAAGCTTACAGAGACAAGGAGGCAGAAAACCTGGTGCATGTGACAATTCCCATATATGAATGTATTACATGATACCAGGTCTCTGTGGGACATACTGGCTGTGACTCTTCAGCAGCCACAAAGAGTCTTTTCACTGGCCTTACCAGCACATTAAAGCCTTAAAATATTTAACAGCATTAAGAAACAGTCTGGGCTTTTGTGTACTAGTGAGGATGCCTCCATACCTCCATTTCCACTGCCATTCACAGATGAGCTCAAACACTGCAAAAGTAGAGCTTGTGCATTCTCCACCCCCAGAACAACATCTTCCTCGCTGCCAGACTGGGGGAGACTGAAGGCAAACCCCAGACTGTTACTTAATAAGATTGTATTTTTCCACAGGATATGATGTAATATCCCATCATTCACAATGTCTCATGAGGCAAACCATGAAAGTAAGAAGGTGTTTGAGCTGCACTGGATGTTTTCCTTTGAGGCTTTGGGGGAAAAGGGCATTTTAAAAGGAAAATGATAAATAACCTCTTTTTTTAGAGAAAGCTTCCCGGTGTGATGGAACTGCAGTTTTCATATTTTTCATATATAATTTTTGGTAGGAAGTCAAACTGTTTAATAAAAGGAGGTGGATGGTGAGGAACAGAGTCCTAGTTCACGTCAAGTCATTTTGTAAGAGAAAAGCTTCCTTTTGATTTTTCTTCAAAAAGGCTTTTTAAGATTTCTAAATAATCGTAGTGCAGTGCAGAAATAGCCTCTTTTCTAAGCTTCCTGGAAAAATTGTCTCTTTCAGGGACAAAAAAGACGTAATAGGATTTGGAAAAAAAAATAAATCAACTGTCAGCTTAATCATCAGTAAGGTGAGCAAGAATTACTCTCAAGCAACAAAGTTCTGTTATACTGCACCTTAGCATTTTGAACTAAAATAATTAGAATTCTCTTCAGTTATTTAAACCCACACTTTCACTAGACGTACAACTGATAACATGATTATTTTAGACAATGTTAGAGGATAGTTTTCATACACTGAAGTGCCTGCAAGGCAGACAAAACATCTTCATTATTTCCAACAGAAATACATCACACAAGGTAATTTAGGCTTCTCATTTCTGTTTTAGAATAGCTTAGGCCAACTTTGAACAAGTTCTAACCATTAAGAACTGCATTTTTAGAACACTTGAAAAAACTAATAAATATGATATTCCTGAATAAAGACCATCTGAGCTTCTCATCTCTCATCACTTGATGCAAAGTCTATTACTGAAGCCATTCTTTTGAGATTTTTTTTTTGCTCTAATTTCCTTTAATACACCTATTGATGGTTAAATGTTTAATAAGCAACAGCATATTTCATGAACAGCAGTAAAAGAACATTAAACAGATTTATTTTCAATGATATATCCCTCCTAAAACCTTAAGTATAATTCACTATATTCTGAAAACAGAGCAACTAATTTGAAATTATGGAACCATGTTGTCAGAAAGAAAATTATTTTTCATAGGAGAACCATACCTTTATTCCAAGATACATGATTGCACTTAGACACTTCAGGAGAAAGAAATAATTCAATGACTCTATACTGTTGCCCAGAACAAGCTATTCACAGAATATCAGTTTACTGAAATGTCCTACTGCACAACAAGGGGTTTTAGGTCTAAGTGGGCATACCAGCTGGCCTCTACTGCGTTTGTAGGAGTATATTGTCTAATACACATATAAATAAGAAATTACCTGATATTTGAAACTCAGAAAATAAAAATATACACATTTCTAAAACAATGAAAAGTCTCACCAAGATTCATGGAAGCAAATAAGGAGGTACCATCTGAAACCAAAACTATTCTCAATCCAAACTGAAGTGCAACCTGTTGCACTGAGAAACCAACCTGATTTCTCAACCCTGTTCTGCTCCTTGCCTACTGTCTTCTTTCAGTGAAATAATTTCATTTTTCTGGCTCAAGTTCTTACAATAATTACTTATTTTTCTTCCTGTATCAGACCTACAGATTGACTGCTTTGTAGATGAGAGCTGTAAAAGTTCATCTGAGATGAAAATTTCAATGCACAAAAGTTGAGCTATCTGAAATTGTTATTTTCTTCGGAGGTCTCAGAGCAGGTTTCGTGAATCAGCTCTGCAGACTAAAAATATAGTTTTATTTTTCAGACTGAAGTGTCACGTTGCTCTTAATGTCAAGATGAAGGGAGAAAAAATGAGTATTTGATAGTTTTCTCTTGAAATCAGCACTTTATGACTTACTGCATTTTTTTTAAAGGAGTTCATATGGTCTTTTAAAATGCAGAATTGTAGGCTGAAGGAAGTCCTGATCCTGCAAAACTATATTGCATACTTAACTCTCCATGTTTTGGGACATTTAATTTAATTCAATAACACTATTTACTGAGCCAAAGTTGAATTTAATTGTAAGTCTTTGCAAATTTAGGTCTCTAAATAAATAGTTTCTTTGTGGCTTTATTAATTTCTCATCCTTTTCCAGTTTTGTTCTTTTCAATAATTCCTTAATAGCTCATTTTAGATGTGACTGGGTAGATTGTAGTCCTCTCGACATTGTTCAGTAGGGTTGACAGATTTCTTTCCTCAATTATCAAGTTCAAACAAGCATATTTAGTGATTGAAACTGCTTTTACAAGACTGTAAATTTATTGCTGATGTCGTATCTTCAAAGCAAG
This sequence comes from Chiroxiphia lanceolata, assembly GCF_009829145.1. Classification (NCBI taxonomy): domain Eukaryota; kingdom Metazoa; phylum Chordata; class Aves; order Passeriformes; family Pipridae; genus Chiroxiphia; species Chiroxiphia lanceolata. The sequence goes on from NC_045639.1 coordinate 13,615,406, forward strand.
TCCACTAGCCACTGAACAGGACCAAAACTCAAGCCAAAATCAATCATAAAGGAGAGAGATTCAGTGCTTCTATATTCCTGTTGTAGTTCTGTTTCTTATACTTTGCAGAGTGATGACATGTAGCATAGTCAAAACATATATTGAGATCTGGATTTCTAATTCAAGAGGAATAGGTTCTATGGATACAACCCAAAAGATCATTTTAGCAGTTAACTAACAAGTTTGCACACTAGTAATTGTTGGACAATGTTCTGGAATAGCTATATAGCCAAATTCTGCTCCAGACATATGCAGACAGAGTCTCCCACTGAGGTGCACCATATACAGAATGAGAATTCAATTTTCTTGTGTTTGTGTTTTGCTAACATTGCTGTTTACAAACTACAAATCTATATCGCACAGCTAAATCTGCTGGTCCCAAGTTTTAGAAGCATCATGTTTTTAGTTAAACAAATACTTTGCATCAGACTCCATTACCAGAATTGAATGTATTACTCTGAACCAGGCTAAACCCAATGGTAACTGAAATAATTTAAATGTCTCTGTCTCTAAGTGTCAACATGGTTTGAAAGATACAACTTTTTAGTTACCTGCTAAAATGGTCTTTTGGGTCATTTCCATAGAACCTATTCCTCTTGAATTAAGGAACCCAGATTACTGGGACATAGACTTATTCAGTGAACTTGCTCCTACTCTCTAAAGCTCTTTTCATCCCTTTTTTTTTCTGAATAACATATGACATACTTCCTCGAGCACAAGACAGCTAATTACTATCTCCAGGGAGCAGAAAGTCCAGGAGACTGCTCCTGAGGGGACAATGACTCCAGTACAGAAATACCCTACTATTAAAGTGCAACCAGATGGGCTGATTATAGACACTGACAGCAAGCTCATTGATGGCCCCTGGCACCACAAAAGGAATAAACGATGGCCAAGGTCTAGCCAAGAACAAAGGGTTATTAGACCAGAAACAAAAAGTTACTAAAAAAAAAGTTATGGAAACAAAAGTTTACTAGGGTGGAGACAAGGCTAGTACAGACATTTAAGCATCTATCCAGGTGAGAAGCTATTTAGACATACAGCTAGAGAAAAGAACAGGCACTAGTACTCCTATAACATATCTTAGAGAAGGAACAGGTCCTAAGCCTGAGCTCAGATGGAGCCCTGGGGTGGAAGTCCCAGGTGAAGGTGTGGGGTGGAAGTCTCAGGTGAAGTCGATCACAGCCGTGAAGACCAATCAATGTCCTGACAGTGTCATTACTTTCCTGGATTCAACTGCATAAGAATATATGGGGTCAAACAAAGTTAGTGTATTAAAAGAATGTGTCTGATTCACCTCATCCTCGCTGTTCAATAGCATTTAAAAAGTTGATTATGCACAAAATATGGTGAGCATAAACAGTTCCTGGTGATAAGTTTGCTCCAACTAGGTTATATTCATATTATATGCTTGCTTCTTGCAAATATTCGGAGGTGAAATTTTATTTCTAGGAAAAATTCCAGTAAGCGTATTTCATTGTAGCACACAAAAAGCTGGAAGAAATATTTAGAGAAAATGAAATAGAGCAGGAAAGCATTGTTGTTTAAACTGTTAACTAGAGATATAAAATTTTATTTCTTTCTTTTCAGAAGGTCTGAGTTGGTCTATAACCAATTAGAGATGTTAGTAAGAATGTTTCTTAGTTATATTACCAATATTTTACTGATTAATACTCCCACTTCATTTGATCTGTGGGAATAGCTATGGTATGTACAGAAGTGACAGAAAATGCTTACTTAGTTCTTTACTAATGAAAGAAACTCTTACTAATGTAAGGACTTCTTACATTATTGATTAAAGAACCAGGTCATTTCTTCCAATAAAACTAATAGAAAACTTAAGCAAGTGATAGAAAATATTAATCTTCCAAAACTGTAAGCAGAAAGTAGATCTGCAATGATATTCTTCCCAGTTGTTATTTGAACCTCAAAATTTGAAATAACGCTGATAAAATCTGAAATAACGCATCTATCCTAAGAAAGATGTGTAAGAACACTTCTTACTACCTGTGAGTTCTGTTTCCAAATGGTCCAGTGATGCTAGTTTGGCAATATTCTAGCTATTACACCAAGAATTATATTTCTAATCAATACAAGGTAGTTATTGATGCAGCTTCATACTGGGGAGAAGCAGAAAGACTCACGAAGGCTATGTTGTGATTAGAACTGATTGTGAAGTTAACAGGGAAAAAGAATACATTAAAATATATATTAAAAAGAACTGCTTAGGTTGAGTTTTTCTACTGAGTTAGATCCCAAAAATCCCACTAAAATGGGCTAGAAGTTTAGTCTACAACTAGCTTGTGATCAAATTTTCTTGTTGTTCTAAGTAGCAGTAAAGCAAAAATCTTACTTTCACTTCCAAAAATCTTAAAGTCAAGCCACATGGTACTAACACGGAAGTAGCCAAGAAGAACTATAGGAATACAGCAAATTAAAATTCAGCTTATGCTACTTTAAACTCAAAGGACTTGTTTCCAATAGCTGTATTGATTTTACCATTTTTTCTTAACAGTGTTGTCAAACTTTTGGAGCCATCACTATATATTGCAAAATGACCAGCCCAGATTTCATGCGCGTGAAGTTTTCACTGTATTATGCTCAAATCCTCTTATTATTTCCTTGCCAAAACTTTTGGTAAAATGTCTTATATGAAATTCCTAGTAAACTTTTTGATATATCTGTTTAATATAAAGAATAATTTTGCCCAGTAATTTCAAATTCTCTTGCTAGTATGTCTGGTGACTAACAAAAACCCAACAAGCAAACAACAAAAAGAAATACAACACCCCTGCCTCCTTTTCTTATTTTTCTTTTTTTTTTTATATTATTTTACTTCAAAGAGGCAGCATTCCAGAATAACTTTACTACTAGCCTAGCCTTCTTTTCTCCTCTCTGCCTAACCCGTTTAATGCTAACAGCCCGACTAGCTGTCATTTCAGTTTAACAACAAATGCACCTGAACAAAGTGTATTTTAACTAAGCTGTGCTTCTCTCCTTCCCTCCAGCTGCTTGAGTCCCACAGCACATTTTTTCACTTAAGTCTTATGGCTCACAAGTCAGACTTATGTTGGCACACTGGAGATTCAGACACAGAATGGAGAAAATTAGCAGCCAAGAAAGTATCTGGTGGTTTTTTTCTGTTTCATATTGGAGGGTAGGGTCTTCCTAATGTATTAACATAGTCGTAACAAGAGGAAAACCTTAAAGAAATCAGAATAAATCATTTGTAGGAGAAGAAACAGAGGACAAAGACTGTTTTGCTTAACGGTTGACTTCTGTAACTTTAGAAAGACATTTTATTAATAAGTCATATTATAAAGAGGGGAAGACTCTGAAGCTTTACCAAGGGAAATCAGTAAAGTCTCACAGTCATTGTGGATGGAGGGTGGAGGGGAAATCTGAGGAAAGTGTCAAAATGCCACAAATCCCTCCCAAAACTAAAAGAGTACCAACACAAATATCTGTGCCAGGTCTGGTAAGATATTATGGTCTGATCCGGTCTTCTTCATGATCTGGACATGGAAGGAGGCCCTAATGCTGCAGTTCAAAGAATAAACCCATCAGCATTATTACCTCTCCTTGTAGCAGCTTCAGCTCTTTCCAGTGTCAGCAAAGCTTCATCAGAAAACAGGGTAGAAATAGCTGTGCTCCTCTGCTGGCAGCTCCACAGCTGTAATTAATGGGCACTCTGGGAATCAAGGTGGCTTTAAGATGTTCTCACTGTCAGTAAGATTGTTCTTTAGAGATACGCTAAGTAAGCATTGGAAACTGCATCAAGATTAGCCTCTAATTCCCAGACAAGTTCTTTTTTTTCTGCATTGTCTGAAAAGGGCCAGGAAGGAAACGTGGACTTGTGTCCTTACTGAATGCAAAGAGCCAGTGCTCTCTAGATGAATCACTCTCTAAAAAGTGCACCTTCACCTGCCGTGACCCTCACCTGTCGCTACAGGGCTTTACAAATGTGGGTAAGGCCTTCGAGCCTGCGCAATGGATTTTTTAGGTGAGACACAGCATGCACAGAACTGGACCCACCCTTTACTCCTAAGGTCATCTGTCAGGGCCTAGCAAGCTTGGACAATGACAGCGAGGTCCTCAGGACGTAGGTTTAATTAGAGTATCCTTCTCTTAGATGGATGGCCTTACAGGGCTAAGCCAGCTCCATCTGCCTGGGTTTGGAATTAGAGTTGTCCTTCTCCTAGGATGACTGCCAGAAGGTTAGTGAGCCCATCCTGCCCATGGACCCAGTGCCATGGGAGGGTGGGGAATGGGGAGCTAGAAAGTACAGACAACCATAACAACCATAATGGTCCTTCTCCAGGTAATGGGGAGTGTGGTCTATAGACAAAGGTGGCACAATAGAGGTGTATTACACCATATTGTTCCTCCAACTACTTACAGCTGTTCACCTAATTCCTTTTAAAAGACTACACTGACTGTATTATCCCCTTAGGACATTTTAGTAATTACCTGAAACACCCTTTAGAAGGATGCAAAGATCAGGGATTAGTTAAACTACTACATGGGAAAGTACAAGTCAAAATATCAGTCCAAGTGAAACATCATTAATGACTGAAGCCATGTTGGGCTATTAAGTTTTTGAATTGGGCCTTGAAAATCCTAATTAGCATTCTTGGTATTCAAATAAATGCTTAGACTGGAGAATTGAAAAGAAGCCAATCAAATTTGAGAGTTATTTAAAGCTTGGGAAATGAAACATTAAGTATATTTCAGGAAAGGAATAATAATAAGAGCTTGACAAATTGAAAAAATTAGACTGGCATCAATTATATAGTTGAATAAAGATATATACAGGCACTTAAACAGAGACAAATAATGAGTTGTGAAGAAACAGTAGAAAATGGAGGATAACTATTTTGACTCCAATATCTTAAATAACAGATTATACTTCAAAAAAGATAACAAGAAAGTAAATGCAGACTTGAATTACATTGTTAGGAGCATTATGTGTAAAATCAGTAATTAGTATAATCCCATTTATTTACACTGTTAAGAGCCCAGCTTCAAGAGCTTTGTCTCACTTCAAAAGACAACAAAAAAAGTATAGAGTTCACAACTTTAAATGACAGAGAGTGATTAAAAGTTAGGAAAGTGAAGCTGGCAATAAAAGAACCTGGCAAGAAAAGATAACGCAGGGAAGAATAAAATGTCAGGAAATAACAATAAGGATGTTATAAAAGACAGGCATCAAGTATTCTGACTTCTCAGAGAGGAGAAGAAAAAAATAAAATGTGCTAACTTAAATTGCAACACAAATATTCTGCTTAAACATTAGGGAAAGAAATTCTCAAATGCCAAGAAGTTATCATGTTAGTGCTAGATATTATAATAAAAAATGTCATATATCTACCCAGAGACTTGGAAAAGGATACAAATGTCAAACAAATGCTATATGAGCATTCTCACATAAGATTGCTGTTACATGTCCCTTACTATAGCATTCTAAATGAAAGAGGAAGCTATGTGTTGTTGTTAAAAGGACCAAGCAATTCTTTTAATGAGATACCTTTTTAAGTAAAAATAAAACAGAAGCATATAGTCTCAGTAAATATTTATGGTTCATTCAGAAACTATTTTAGAAAGTCATACATGACCTTCTGTTCTGGTTATCTTGGAGGGTTAGTAAGGCAAATCTTATGTAGTTCATGAACTTGGCATTAAAAAAATCTAAGTAAGCAATTTCCTAACATGAAACAAATGTAAATTCAAGAGTAATTTTCATATTTTTCAATTGTTCTGAAAAAAAGAAATATGATGAACAGTATTTATTTTGAGAGTAACCACATGATTATTAGTAACTGCACATTTAATTTCTGTGGGACATGTATTTATTATTTTGACATAAACTATGACAACCTTTGCTCCTAAAACACCCTTTCATGGAACATTTTGAAGACAAGAAGACCATAATAACAAGTAAGCCTGCATGATTTCTTGAGAACGTGATAGTAATTCTATTAAGTTCTAAATCCTAATAATTCTACATAAATTACATCTATATCTTAGCTTAAAAGAATTCTGTTAAGCATCCACAAATATTTCTGTTCTGTTCTCAATTCTGTCTTTAGTGTTGAGGTATTCCGTCCTATTAGAGAAATGGTATTAAGCACATTTTGTCAGTTATATGCCTATATATGAAGTAACTTCTGCTCAGATGCTTATTAGCACTCAATGTTTCGACTTTGAATGATGACCTGTCTGTAGTTTTTCTCGTGGCATCATGATCTTAGTACAGATGCCAGAGTAACTGAAATGTTCTTGCTTGCTTGTTTCATCTGATCCAGGAACTTGGAAGAGTTCAGTACTCTTGTACACATCCATAATGAAAAAAGACCACGTCATAGTGTTGAGACCACCATGATTTTGCAGTCATTTCAATTAAGAGCTTTTCTTTGCCTTTTTTTTTTTTTTTTTGTAGATATTGAATTGATATATGTTTTAGTTGGGAGCAGATTTAAGAAAAAAAACAACATATTAATTACTTTTGATTAAAACAAATAGAAATGCTCATATTTTCTGACATTTAGATAATTCTGTCTTCATAGCACCTTGATTTCCCCACTCTAAAACATGCAACTGGGAGTGTTTTGAGCCTAAATTATAGTTAGTGTTTGAAATCCAGGATACCATTCCAGAGTGCATTTGTACAGTAAAAAATCCATGAAGCAGTAGGTAGACCACAGGGTCTATGAAAAGAGGTGAACCAGACAGGGTATATAAAAGTTATGATCTGACATCACTTTGTAGCATATGTATCTCTATAGTTAGGAACTGTTCTCTAAATTGAAATGGTCTAGTACTCAAAATCTACATAGTAATAAAGTATGCCTTTTAATTTTAAATAAAAACCCCAATAAATTCTCAGAATTCCAGATAATCCCATCCTGAAATGGAATTGAGAAGTCCTAAACACAACCAGTTCTAATATCCAGAAATGTATGTAGGGAAAAAAATTATATCCATGAAATCCCTCTCAATAAAAATCACTGTAAGCAGAAATTCCTAGTCAAATTACCCACATTTGTCTAGAATAGTTTTTACTGTAAGACTAAAAAAGAGAATCTCATGAATAATTTTAACTATAAGTTATGATTAAGCAGATGTACTATGTAGCTCATGTACCACAACTGCACACAAAGCTATAAACTCCAAAAACTTGATGATCAGTTTATGCATAGGTTCTGCAATGAAGAATGAAGATTTATGAGTGGTAAAGTTGTACAATTTCAATACCTACTGAGTTGTCTGTATATTGTACCAGGCTTAGAAATTTGCCAGGATGAAAGCAGAACAGAAAATGAGGATGTATGTCACATATGTCAGCTATTTAATATTGTACTTTATCCTACTAAATACATATCCTGTAGGTAATGACATTCCAGTAAAACATGAATCATTCTCTCAGCACTTTTTCTTAATCTTGAATCTTTGCTCAGTGGTTGCCAACTGTTTTAATGCAGATCATAAAGAATGAGGATTAGCAAAGCATCAGTTAAGAAGGTTATGCTGAGGTGATGTGAAATCAGAAAGGACCATCTGCTATGTTTTGCATAGCTACAAAAAGGGTTTGGCCACAGTCATCCAGATGACTGTTAGAAGACCAATTATAATCCTAGATATTATTTTCTTTTGTCTTAAAGTTATGACTTCCACATTATGTGTCTCTCCACTCTTTTTTTCCGGAACAGTGAAAATGCTTAATTCAAATTCTGTGATTTAAGCATTCATATCAATATTAATAATAATAAAAAATATAGGAAAATATTGAAAAGCAGTAGAATGTTACCCTAGATCCTAAAGGTCAGTTCCCCTATTATTTAACAAATTTAGGTGAGGCAAGTACATAGTTATTATTGAAGAGTATATTGACCCCATACATTCTGCTGCTGAGACCAAGTGGATTTTTACAGTTAGTCAGAAATTGTTACTCTTATGAATATTTTACGAGGTTTTCTAGTTTTGTTGTAAGCTACAGCGTAGTGAACAGCAGATGAAACTCAACCAGTCCTATGAGTTTCATGTAGAAATATTATGTAACATAGGTGCCAGCAAAAGTACATAATGTGAGGACCAAACAAGGTAAAATACTTAGAACAGGTTAGGCAGATGAAGAACTGACCTGTAGAAGATTATTAAGTTTGTTCTTTTACTTGCTGATAGAATCAAAGATTTAATCTATCTTGTCTAAATTTGAATCGTTTACTCATCAAATAGGCATATTCCTCTTTAACATCTCACACTACCATGTCTTAATTTACTACAGAAAACCAAGGACTTATGATGAACACATCTGTTGTACCTGCCAGACCAATTTAGGCAGTATTTCACACCACAGAACTTGCAGATCTAGCCAAGATTTGTCAAAATGTAACAGAGAATATGTAAAGATGACAACTTGCCAAGAGCAAGATTTCTTCTTTGTCTAGAAGCTGACGAATTTCAGAAGCCTGACTTCTGTCATTACCATGTAGTGACATTGCCACAGGTCAGAGGGGAGGGAGAGGAATCTTTCCTCCTGCATGAGCTCAAGCCTGGACATAAATGTATATGTAACAGCTCTAGTAAGAAGAGTAGCCAAGGCAGTACACTGAAAACAGTGTGTGTGTGTGTATGTGTGTGTATGTGTGTACGTGTGCATTTGCAGAACCAGGATCTGAGGAAGAGCAGCATATTCATGAATCTCATTAAACAAACAGATATTCCATTCAAAATTCTTCACCCAAAGAGTAAGAAAAAAATTTTCCTAAGACATCTGGGAAATAAATATTCAGAAGGTAAAAATAAATACAAGTTAAGATATTATTAAGCTGCAGAGTATGGGAATAACGTAAAACTAGGAGAGCATTTTGTCATTTCTTCTTGATTTATGACCACCTAAGAAAGCAAGTTGACAACATGAAGCAGAAGAATGAGAAATCAAGAAAGATATCTGAAGTGGTTTAATATATGTTAATGAAGAAAAAGAAATAATCAAACACAAACAAAAACACAAGTTAATAGGTCATAACACAAGTTAATAGGTCAACAAAAAACACAAGTTAATAGGTCAATGTGAAAAGAAGTATATCAGTCAACTCATTCACACTAATATTTCTGGACATGGAGCTGACTAGTAGTGCTATCAGTTCATCTGAGTCTTCTGTGATTAAGTATTTATGAACTATGGATTAGGAACAAAATCCAAGTGCTCAGGAAATATAATTCCCAAACAATCCTGATGGACTTTACCCAAAATTTTACTTTATTCAGATCATCTAGCAGCTTGTCACAGAACAGGTCAGTGATACAACCCCCATTCAACACTAGGAACAGATGGCTCTTAGGAAAATAGGATACAGCCAAATGTTCTGTATATTATTCATTATAGTTTGGGGGAGGAGGGGAAGAGTTGTGTTTATTTTGTCTGTTTCTGTATCACCAAATTTGATGTGCCTTAAGAGTGAATGATGTGATCCTGAAATATTGTCACACCTTTCTTTAAAGAATTTACTTCAAAAGACCACATGTCCCAGAATGCAACTAAAAAAGTATGCAAAATACTAGGAATGTCTCCTCTAAAGTCACAGAGAATTGTTTGCTTGTAGAGCTACCACAGATGACTTTTCAGTGAGGAAAATTTTGAGAATCTGAAAAATAGTAGATGATGACTGAAATCCAAATATTGTTCTTTCTGATTTTTGAATGTACATGAGAGTTCCACAATGTGATCTTATTCAGAAAGGTTAAAATAATTTGTAAAGTAGTTATTGATGCTGTAATTGATGCTTTATATATGTAAGTCTATATGTGAACTATGTATATTGTTTCACCTATATGACCTGTCCATCTTTCTTTTTTTCAATGATGCAATGAATTCAGTCAGGCAAAAAACGTTGAATTAACAGTGAAAATACAGATGTGTGACAGCACATATATTATTCTAGTGAAAAAAAAGAAAGTTCACTGACAGGGCTTCACAGCTAAATTTGTTTTCCTTGCTTGCCTCTGTTTAGTCCTATTACCACTAAATGACAGACTGGGAACATGAAAACCAAACAAAAACAACAGATGAAGAATCAGGTTTTTTTCAGTTTTATGACTGGTGATGGGTGCTTGTTTATGCTAGAATTAGGTGTTACCTTCATAAAATGCATTCCCTGACTGAAATAAAGATTCTGTCAGTGACTACAATGCTTTCATTCTGTCAAATGAGGGGAAAAGGAAGAAGACTTCTGATGGTGCTAGAATCCCATTCCACCTAAATACTAATAAAACAGCGGCAGACAATTACTGAGAGAATTTTTTAAAAAGTAAAAATCAATAAATTACAAAGCATTGATTAACATCATATACCAAACATACAAAGTCAGTCGGTTTCATTTCATGATCCACATTCTTTCCTCAGCGTGAGACTAACCTTTTAAAAATGCTGTCTTTTATTCAGGGTTTCAGAGACCACACAAGTTGACAGCAGCAGCAACAGCTATTTTGATTCATGATAGAAATCACTACAGTTTCTGCTTGAGACACAATAAACACTGTTAAAGCTAAGAAACTTGAAAAAAAAAAAACAAAACAATAAAGTCGTTGCTGTCATCTAAGTGGCTGCTGGGGCAGGTGCAGTGCTGCTGTCCCAGGCCACCTCCCCAGCCATCTCTGTGCTCAGGTGAAACCACCATCCCAGACAGCCAGAGCCCAAAAGCAGCCACTGCCTTATCTGCTCCTGTCAAAACACTCTGGGTTAGCACAAATGCTTTCAGTATTAACCTTTTGGTTGGATATTGTGAAAACTGAGACTGTTTCTGTAGAGCTGAGGGGCTGTAATGCATATAAGCCTTCCAGCAGACCAGGGGTGTGGGCTGGGGAGAGGACCGGCAGCCTGAGAGACAAAATACGCTTTGCCTGACTCAGCTACAACCGTACATGTGACCACATTTTCTCCTATGTCTGTGAATATTTCAGCCCCATAAATCTTGCTTTTATAAAAGCCAGCATAGGTGGCAGTAACTGAAGAGCTGTGAGCTTGAAAACAATACTTAAATAGAAGTAAGTACCCAAAACCTTAAATTATCATTAAATATATAGACGTACACTTGTCATTTTCTGATGATTTTGTATTTCTTTCTCTTCCTGCCTTTTTTTCTCTTCTTTTTTGTGGTCTAATAGCAGAAAAGTGAAAAAGCTTCATCACTCCTGATATGGGGAACCAGTTAAAATACTTTTTCCGTCTTAGCTGCACATTCTTAAAAAGCAGAAAAAAGAAATTTCCCCCTTCTAATGTAACTCATCAAACCTAGGACTGGGCAGAAATTTGAACTACTTAAGGCTAATAGGGATGTAAAACTAGAGTTTCCTTTCTTTTGACAGAGTTCTAAAAATGCACTCATATTTTTTAAGAGAAAGTTGAAAAAGGCAACCAAATCCACAGGGTCACCTATGCAACCACAGCTGTTACAACCTGCCGATTCAATTCTCATGCATAGTCAGATCTGTGAAGAAGTGGAATTTCAGATCTGTCCCTTATAACATGTCTTAGAAATCCCTGCTTTCAGTATACCATTCTCATGGTCACTATTCCTAAGTGTCTGATCTTTCCACATGTATGCAGTACAGGAAAATTTATACTGTGATCTTGTGAATTATTCTTCAGAACATCAGTATGGTTGTATTAAAATAGCCCCTACAGAAATTATCTGACAACTATGTAATTAAAAAAGTGTACAAAATCTACAAAACTGAGTATTTTAAAATGAAAATGGAACCATGGCCTTAATTAAAGAATTCTTTCTTGCCATAAAGTTCCACTGGGGATTTTCAAATGCCATTTAAAGATCATACATAATTCTGCAACCAGCTTCATAACTTTCTGCTTCTACCTTACAAATTTTCCTTATTGCTTTTTAATTTGAAATATAATTCCCAAATGACCCTATGACTCAGCTAATGCTGAGTATTAAAGGATTTTTTTGTTCTTTTTCTAAAATCTTATTTTTCTCTTTTATATATTGCATCAGTTCTAAATTCAAGTTTTCCTTTAAACATGTAGCCAGATAAGAATAATACATTGTTCTTTTCTTCAAGTTGCTATGAATGAATCCCAAATGTGCTATCAGCTAAATCTGATGAGAAACATAGATGTTCTGAACTTTCAATTAATATCTCAGGTGACTGCTGAGCTGCAAACAAATTCATTTGATGAACCATAATCCAGTGGAATAAAATATTCCCTGATAATATATTATTCAATGTCAAACCTTAACTTTCTAATTTCATCTGAGGACAGTATAAAATGTCTCTGACAATGAGCTAAAATTAATAAAATATCTTGTTGCAGATATTCATTTCTGTTTTCTGGATATGGAGGTTGCTAGGTGATGAAAAATAAATTGATTGAATCAAAAGAAATGCTTATGGGGAACTATGAACAGATTGCAGGGTACAATACTTTGAACATGAATTAGCATATTGCCATGAAAAAGAAGGCATTTTATAGAATTATAGGGCTGAAGATTTGATAAGAAATTACTAGCAGAAGACATGAGCACGACAATTATCCGGAGGCACTTAATCATTAGTAGCATAAAGCAATAAAAAATCAAGAATAGGAGAAAGAGAATACTGGAGAAGATGTAAGAAATCAAATAGCCTGGATGCTTTTTAGGTTTAGAAAAACTATAACTGAAACCTGTTTTGACGTGATTACGACTAAATGCTGTTGAGAGTATGTATTCATGCAGGCACAGTCAAAGGCAAAAGAATATGCCTGCAATTCCTTTGTTTAAAAGCTTCATAAGCTTCCCCAGCTAATTAGAGTATCTTTAGAATACTTCATTTCTTGAGAATAAGAATACACTCTCAATGGCAAAGACCAAAAAAAATACACCAAACCATCATTAACTGAACATTGTACACGAAGTCTGTACATTTCCCACGCACTGTATTAAGAATCTCCTAAAAGAACCACTGTACTTTGTTTACTTTTATGTATATAAAAAATCTAAATTTCTCGGTGTAACAATGAAGCTGTACTTCTAACCCTGCATAAGTTACTGGCATATTTAAGGCCACCTTTCTAAAGTGATACTGCCTTGGATATATTGGTTTGTCTTCAGTGTTTCGTTTCCTCAAGGCAAAGAATGTTCACACAAAGCGATTGAGGAAAATCAAACTACATGGGCGAACACTGGAGATAATGGAACAACATAGATGTAGGAATAAGCAAAATTAAATGCATAACCCTTTGTAGCAATTTACCTTCAACCTTGGGCACCATTATAGTGACCTCTTTAGTCACCAGAGTAAAGCAAAAAAACACAGGACTGAAAACAATGGACAAATGTGAATTTTACTTTAGCAAAATCTGCCAGAAAATGCAGTATGTATATGGAAACCTTCTAACAAGAAATCAGCTATTAAATAACAATTGTTATTGAGACAGATATTATTGAAACCCATAGTGACATGCAGGATGAATAAGCAATATTTTCATTCTCCATTTGTTGGAGTACTTTAATAGTGGCAAAGCCCATGGACATGTGTTACCTCTAAAGCTTCTACCAATGAGACAGATCTTCAGCACAGCCCAAGGCTTCTTGGTGATAGTCTGTTGAAGGAAAATCTGGCCCAATCTGGTCTCCCAGGTATAAAAGAGACATGGGCATGCTGGACAAAGACAATTAAGGACTGGAGCATCTCTCATATGAGAGAGGATGAGAGAGCTGGGACTATTTAACCTGAATAACAGGCTTCTGTGCCTTTACCTTGTTAAGGTCTAGATGGAGTCTTCACTTTCTTTCGGGTTTCTTTATGCCACCATTTAACTTCAGAACAGAACTGGGACAACTCCTGCATTTCAGACGTCCTTTTCTTTTTGTGTAGCTTCTTCCAGATTATTGTGTGCACTGTCAAAGTAGTTCATGGTAACAGGATCAAAATATTTGCCATGTATTCATGGACTAAGTTAACCCTGTGGAAATTTCACACCAACACTTAAGCGCAATTCCATTACACTGGCATTAACAACCCTGAGAATTTAGCAGTTGGGCTCTTTTAGAGAGTATGGGTCATGGTGTAAAGCAAACAGGAAGCTATGTGAATACAGTTTGCCTGTTAAACCCAGACAAGCAGTCCCAGGGCGGAGACATTATGTTCTACCTTTCTGCAGGACTCAGTAGCCTGGGGCAAACTCATTCCTAAATTGCAGCTACCTGGTTTCCAGAGAGCTTGTAAGGAACAGTTTGCAGATTTCTGAAAAACACCAAGTAAATTCTCTGTTAAATAAATTCTATGTTATTAGAAATGCTTAGCTTAACTCAAGAGTTCCTAACACTGACCTTGTTCTGCACATCTGGTAGTGATGGGGATTTTCTTGGAAAATTTTTGTAGTTCGAACATGACTTAGGCCAGGTGGCTAAACCAACTTTTCCACAATGACTAAAACCTGTTTTGGAGAGAAATGTGAAGGATTGCCCACTTCTCATAGCCTACAGACAATAGTTTGCTAGTTCAATGAGGATAATAATTCGTAATAAGGCAGGACCACAAAGCAAAACAGATCTGGTATCCAATAAGCCAATTTATCTAGAGGCAGCTTTGCCACTTTTAAAATCTTTATATGAAATCCAGATGGCATTTGTTTACAATGACATACTGGCCAGCTGATTCACACCATCAAAAGGGACCAGATCTTCCCTGATATATGAAATCCATCTCTGAACCAAAACCTGATGATGTCATCTCTGGGTGATGCTTTCCTAAGTAATCCTCCTACTGTAACCAATTAAAGGTCTGTCATAGATAAAGACAAAAAGTATACAATTTGCTGACATAAAAAATATACAATTAAATATTCTCACTGGAAGAGCAAGACCCTTAATATTAGCTGGTAATCCCCCCGTCTCTGTAGGGAGGAAAAAATATCAGATTATTAACATGTCATGTAAACCAGGAGAACAAATTTTGACCATCTGAGCTACTATAAATATTGTTTCAATATCTACTTGAGTGAATAATCAGCTCAATGTTGTTCTAATCTTCTGAAGATCTTGGCTTTTTAATATAATTCAGTCTGAAGGAAAGAATTAAATGCAAATAATTTAGAAATATGCAGACTCACAGAGTGGTTAAGCCTGGAAGACACTCTGAAGATTGTCTAGACAAAACTTCCAGATAAGAATGGAGTCAGCTACAAGAGTTTGCTCAGGACTGCATTCAGTGGTGTTTTAAATATCTCTACTAATGGAGACTCTACAACCATTGTGGGTAATCTTTTCTAGCTGGACTATCACATTAATTTTTTTTTCCTTAGTCTTGAATGGAATTTGAACTATGTTTTGATTTGTGCCTGTTGCCTTTTCTGCTTTCACTGGACACCACTGAGAAGAGTCTGGCTCCATTCTTCACACACCCATCAGGGGCATTTGTACACACTGGTAAGATTCCCCCATCAGCTGTCTCTTATTCAGGCTGAATAGTCCCAACTCTCTTATCCTCTCTCATATGAGAGATGCTCCAGTCCTTAATTGTCTTTGTCCAACATGCCCATGTCTCTTTTATACCTGGGAGCCCAGAACTGGACTCAGCACTCCAGACATGTCTCAGTAGTGCTGAGTAGAAGAGAAGGATTACCTCCCTTGACATGCAGGCAATGCTCTGCCTAATTGTGTCCAGGAGGCTGTTGGACTTCTTTGCTCAGCAGCACACTGCTTGTTTGTGCTCAGCTCGTTGTCCACCGGGACTCCAAAGTCCTCCTCTTTCTTGTCAGTTCAGGCAATTTTAAACCACATAATTCACCTCACCTACCCAGCCTGCCACTCATCAGCTAACTGATGTCATGCAGCATCAAAACCCTTCCTACAGTCAAGATAATACTCTCCCCCATCCACTGAGCCAGTCATTTCAACCATCAGGTTGGTCAAGCATTACTGAACTAAAATAGTTGTACACCATGAGAGATATCAGAATAACAAATATAATTACCATTACGATCATGGACTGCCATCAGTCTGACTGCTTTAGACTAAGATATGTTTCAGTCTCATCATTATGCTGCTCTAATACTACTCAGTAAAAAAGCCTCAAATACTGGACAAAAAAAAGAAATAGGTGAGTAGTAAAGTAAAAATTCAGCTGAAATTTTGGTTAAAAGCTCAATTAACCTAAAGCTTCAGATTAGCATTTCTTTCAAGAAAGTTACTTTCCTAGCCACTTCTCTAATTGATTTTATTTGAACCATGATCACGAAAGTGAATAGTGGTTCACATGAGACAACATGTACATATAAGTAAGGAAAGGCAATATATGGTTGTGGGACTAGAGATTGTAGCCACAGATTCATTTCTTTTTGAAAATTCATTAGAATTAGGCAAATTAAATTCCAGACATCACTATGAAGCAGTGATATTATTGTCCCTTAAGAGGTTATACCTGTAATGTGTAATTTTGTTTTTAATATAGTGGACATACTGTTCCATAAATACACTGTTTTGAATAAGAAATTTCATGTGACATTTTCAGAAAGACCTTGGCTGGCCTTTGGCATTCAGGAAAGCTAGCAGCACTTTAATGACACCATGTCCTTTCTCATAGTACTGCTCTAAATGGTGGTAGCAATATTTACTTCTGCCTGTTTTATAGTTCTGTCAAATAATTTCGTGTCTTGCAAATGGGATAATAAAATCAATTGATAGCATTAAGCCATTTATTTCTCTCAGACAGATGTTTATTCAGTGACAGTTTAAAAAAAAAGAAGTCTTCAACCACCTATAATATATACAGCTGAGATCACTAGGGCACTGAAAACAGCTTGTCAAGGATCTGTAGCAGGAAGTTTACTGAGTCACAGTAGGTCTTCAGCCTAACCAATGTGCTCGCAGATGTACAGGTTTGTATTTCTTTTTATTTGTAAAATAACACTTCAAATATTAGAAAAGTTCAATGCTTAAGATAGCGAGCGCATGCAATTTCATAAAGCCATAATCTAAAATATTATGTCTTTAACTTACAATGACATGTAACTACAGTAGCATAATATTCTAATATTCATATATTGTGATATGATATTTGGTAAATATATGCAATGAAATAAAAATATATTTTTTTCAGTTTTGAGCAAATAAACATAATACCATGTCATAATACTGACACACCCAAAGGATGGGAAGCCATCCAGAGGGACCTGGACAAGCTCGAGAAGCGGGCCAGTGAGAATCTCATGAAGTTTAACAAGACCGAGTTCAAGGTGCTGCACCTGGGTTGGGGCAACCCCTGATATCAGTCCAGGCTGGGGGATGAACAGGCTGAGAGCAGCCCTCATGAGAAGGACTTGGGGGTGTCTGTGGATGAGAGGCTGCACATGACCTGGTAAGATGCACTGGCAGCACAGAAACCCACTTGTATCCTGGGCTGCATCCAAAGCAGTCCAGGTACCAGACCAAGGGAGGCGATTCTGCACCTCTGCTCTGCTCTGCTGAGACCCCACCCGGAGTGTTGCATCCAGCTCTGGGGCCCCCAGCACAGAAAGGACACCAACTTGTTGCAGCAAGTCCAGAGAAGGATCACCAAGATGATTGGAGGCATGGAGCACTTCTGTGAGGAAAATCTGCTAGAATTGGGATTGTTCAACCTGAAAAAGAAAGGCCTAATTGCTGCTTTACAGTACCTGAAGGGAGTTTACAGGAAAGATGGAGAGGAACTATTCACAAAAGCATATAGTGACAGGACAAGGGGTAATGGTTTTAAACTGAAGAGTAGGTTTAGATTAGCTATTAGGAACAATTCTTTACTGTGAGGGTGTTGAGGCAGTGGAACAGATTACCTATAGCAGTTGTGGATGGCCACTCCCTGGAAGCGTTCAAGGCCAGGATGGATGGAGCTCTGAGCAACCTGGTCTAGTGAAAGGTGTCCCTGCCTTTGTCAGGGGGTTGGAACTAGATGATCTTTAAGTCTCAGGCCATTTACGGTTCAATGGCAATCACCAAAATGAGCAGTATACAAACACTGTGGGACTCAAAACTACCTAAAATAGTTCTGAAGTTGGAGGAACTTATTGCTAAATATTTTTTATTAGCTGTATTGACTTTACCAATATTGAAATTTAGAAAGTTCTGATCTTTTGCGCAGGAAGAATAAAATTCAAGCATTTCAGTAATGGCAAAAATGTCAAAGGTTTAATATTTTTCATATGTATAGACTGAAGACTCAAAAAGTTGCAGTAATGTTTAAAATTCGACTTTGAGTGAATATTTTTGAATATGTTTTCATTGTTCTTCACTAGGAAGTCTTGCTTATTTTTTTTTTCCTCAAGTACATATGGGTGATGGAGAAACGAGGCTGTACACACACACACACACACACACACACACAAACACACAGAGAATTCGATTTTGATTTTGGGATTTCTCCACAGCTCTTTTTCCGTGTTCCCCTTTTGCTCATATTCTTCTGTAAACAGCACTTGGTGCTGTCTTTTAGTCAACCAGAATTCCCAGGATCTTGCTAAACTCAGGTTTTGATCCAGCAGATTCACACTCGCATGATGTGGTGGCTGTTTTCAGCCGTGAGAGAAACCATACATGCTACCATGCAGACTATTAAGTGGTTTTCCACTTTGAGAAACACAGCATTCTCTTTGTCAAAACACCTGTCAAGGTCGATCCTCCTTTTTGGTTCTAATTAACCAAATGCAGGTGCAGGCTGACTCAGCTTGTTCCCTGAAGTACGTGCTTTTTATGGAACTATAGTGCTTAAGTACCAGTCTGATAACCTATAATTTCAGGTTTACATCACCTTGAATTTATTTTTATGTAATTAAACAATTTATGGAATTAAACAATTGAATTTAAAATTTTGAAAAGAGTTATTCTCTAATGTAAATGAATTATCAAATACATAAAAATAATTTTCTATTTCTTTCATTCCATTTTCTATTTTCTTTCATTCAAACCTATGTGTAATTATAAAACCACTTAAGGTAGTGTCCATTGTTACTTTAAGAAAACTGTGAGAGTTTTGCTGTTGAGCTCAAACAGCTGCAAAGTTATAACTCCAGTAAAACTTAAAAGTTAAAATTCTGAAAGTAAATTCTGGTATACCAATTTGTATTTTGAAGTCTTGTATGCAAAGAAAATAACTTGCATCCTTCCAGACTTATGCAGTATGCCTATAACAAATCTAGAAAAATGTCTATATCTATCACATGAAACATAGCACACCATATGAAAATGTAATGCAGTGTCCTTAATCAGAAGAGAGTATCTTTCTTCATTTTTTACTGTTTATCCCTAAGTAAATATTCCATATGTTATTTAAGTTAATAGTTGCTGTATCAGATGGTCTAGTTTTTCAGTTCAAGGTAGTAGTATGGTTAAATAAAAACATTACTTTTGTAACTTAAAGCACCAGAATTTGCTAGTAATAATTATGTACTCAGGAATCAGATTCACAAGTTGTAAATAATTTGACAGTTACTGAACATTAATAGCAACAACTAGAATTTTTACTTGAATTATCCAGAATTCATTCACAGTCCTCTTGCCTGTCACCTCCTAGCAAAAAAATGCTAGAACTAATTCAGTGATCATAAACACAAGCACAGCAGACTCAGCAAATGGTTTACAGGCAACTAATCGGCTAAACATATTCTACAAAAATATTGCTCAAATAATTGTAAGTAATAGATATACCTGCAGAAACCAAAAGGGGGTCATACAAAGATTGTTCAATGGAAGAATACAAATATTTGTCACTTCGTCTCTTAACTGAACTTTAAAGTATTGACATTTAAATAAAAATGTAGAAAAGAGAATAATCTATAAAAAAATGCTTTTAGCTCTGTTATCACTGCAGTAACATTGATTATGTCAATACTGACAGTGCATGTGACATAAATCACTACATTTAACTCTTCTCACTTATCACAGACTTATCACAAGCTGTCTGTGTCAATGAGCAGGGGTCATATGTACCCACTTTCCCAGCTCAATTCTGGGATGACAGAAAGAAGAAAAACTGTCAAATGAAACTTTGAAAGCTCTTCTTTCTTCAGTACTGCAGGACTAAAAGGGCCAAGGTAAAGACATGAATTTGAACATCAGTATGAGAAATGTTACAGCCTGTACAGACTTCACACATGCAGTTTCTTGGTCATGCATTATGAGTATTGCAGCGGATGCATCAGTACATACACTTACCAAGGTGCTGAAGTTTCTGATCAAGCTCATAAGAAAACTTCTCAGTTCTCTTTTTTCTTATTGTTAACTGTAATGGATAATACAATGGAAATAAAAAGTTGTATGTGCAAAATGTATCACCTCAACAATCAGAACACAGCTTTTACTTAAAATCAGAGCGAACTATACCCATAAAATTTATAAAATGCTCCTCAACACAAGAATTTTTACCACATAATGTTGTGAAATTCCAATTTTCAGCCAAGGCAAAACCCAGCAAACCTTTGTGTACCACCATGAACCATTATGTGAGGCCTAGCTCCAGTGAGTAAATGGCACTGGAAGTCACACATATAAGTCATTAAATGCAAAACTGAAACTTATCAGAGAATAACTTAACAGGATCTATATGATAACATAAATATATATAACTTTGAGGCTCCAGATATTACTACTTATATGACTTTGATGAAATGATTAAGTGGATATGGATTAAGATATGGATTAAACTTTAAATGTACAAGAATTAACCATTTTAAAAATCAAAGGAATAACAAAGCCTCCAACCCCGTCCCTCATTACTGCTAGATGAACTGTAGCCAGCTGAGGGTCCTAAAATATACTTTAGTGCTTGCCTTTTTGTTTGATAGCATTGGTGGGTATTTAGACAACAGAAAATACATTGCATTTACAAACATTTCAAAGTATCTTTTAAACAGATGATAGACTTCGCCTTGAACTTTTCAGTTACTATCCAAGTAAGTTCAACATCAGACAAAATGAATTCACTCATCTCTTCCTTTATAACTTCTGTCAAATATAGGTTTCAGCAGCACAGCAAATTGTAAATTTATACCTGTGTATTCACATGTGAAGGCCCTATTCAGGATTAAATAATACATATCTTGACAATATATTATTTACTTCAGGAGACATAATGTGATTGATGCAATCAGACAATACACTGCAGCACATAACAGAGCAGGAGAAACAAAAAATTCACAAACCCCCAAGTCAAGCCACTTCTATTCCTGAAACAGGAAGAAAAAGAAAATAATCAGAGTTTCATGAAGAAATCCAGGCACCAAGAAGTGAGGAAAATAATAATTCCTTCTTCAGTTTGTCATAAATACTCATTGTCTTTAGTTTTCCCAGTTATCTAGATTCAGTTTCAAATTATTAATTTTTTTAACTGAAACAAAAACATACATCAGATTTGTGGGACTATCCCAGTATACATACGTATTTCAGCAGATATGTTAAAAACTAAAAAATTTAAATATATTTTCGGTGGAGTCTATTTGGGAAAGTGTGTGGTGTTCAGGATTTACTCAGTATTTAAATTTAGTTTAAAAGATCTCATTTTCTTCCTGTCCTACCTCAAATGGAGAAAGAGAAAAGGAGTTCCACTGAACCTTAAGAAACATCTTCCCTGAAAGCACAAGTTATTTGACCCTGGAGATGTAAAAAGTGGAACCCCTAGAAGATGCTATCTACTGTCTGCTATTACTAGTGGACTAGAAAGTGCTTTGTTGCTGTCAGTCACTTTACCAGCCACACCTATATAATTTCACAGTTTTAGAAAACAAGTTTTCTTTAGTAGTAAATACCTGTACCTTTTCTACATTGTTATTCAGTGGTTCATCATCTCCATCTGGCACCTGGTTTATGACCCAGTGGGATTTATTAGGTTCCAATATAGTCCAAAAATCCCCACCCAACTTACTATTTTCTTTCTTTGCAATAAGAGACAGGGACTGCTTTTCTGATATCTCCATCTTCTCTTGTTTCTACAGTTTCAAACTTCTAATTTTTCTGACTGTTACTTTCTTATTTCCTCTTTCCTTTGACTATATGATATTTTTTTAAATAGCTATTTGTTAGCTTAATTTCACCATCTGTGGTCTTCAGTGGATTGAGCTATACAGAGAAGAAACAGGCAGACTTATCCAAGGCCACAGAAAAGAATGCCCATATAAGTGAGAAGAGAACACAAGTCTTGAACCTGAAATTGATATTTCAGAGGAAAGCCTTCACCTCTGTATGAAGATATCTGACATCTACTAGTGCTAAATATGATGTAAGAATGAAGTATTCTTACTCTAATTTATCTAAAGCATTTATCCTGGACTGTGGAGTTGTGATGTACCAAGTGTTCTCAATATTCATTCACATTTCCATGTATTATTTCCCTCTCTCTCTATTTTTCTCTCAAAGGTTTTCTTAGCTTTGAAATATTACAATTCCTGAAAACCAGTCCTCTTATAATAGTTATTACAGGCATTCTCCAGTGTGTGCAAATAGTAGTACCTTTTGATGAAAAATTGATACTTTAAAAAGGTAGTTTATCCTTTTCTCTAATTTGATTTGACCAGTATAGGGCATTTCTTATTAAACTGTTCTAGTTAACACATTAATTTGCAGGTATTCAATATCTAGTACTTCTGAGTTTTCAGTAGCCTTAAATCAGGTACTGATTTCTTTAATATAGAAGGCCTCTTTCTTACATGCACACAAACAAGTATTTTAAATTCCAGACTGAGGAAAAACAGTATACATTATTCTAGTAATGTGAATCACCCTGATCATTATCTTTGATAATACCACCCATATGAAATGTTTCATACTTCTGAGAGTTTCTACTTTTTTTTTTAACATTTAACATTTAACATTGATAAGCAAATTAAAAATTTATATTCTTCACAGTTTTGTGAGCTTGTAATTATATAGGATTTGTTTATGTAGTGTTCTCCAGGATGTTTCTTGCCTGTCCCTATAATCAGTATTCCCCTACGAGAACAGGCTGACCTGCTCATTCAGCTGTTTCTTTTGAGAAAATACAGTACTCCCAAACACATACTGCACATACATTGGTTCAATTCATATATTTCCTGTCATCTGTTTTTTGTTTATGAAACCATAAGGACATCTGCAAATACAGTTCATGTTTTTATCCTATGCAACTGCCTTCTGAAGAGGTGGGGGATTTTTTTGAGTATGCAGTTTCATGTGTTTCCATAACTTATTTATAATAGATATCCTATATAAAGTTTTGTAAAATTACTTTATACTTTGGACCAACTTTGATTTCCACTACATGAATGTAGAACACTTTCCATTTTTTTTTAAAAAATACTTTTTTCACTCTTTGTAATACAGAACTCTTGTTGAATTCTTGCTTCTATAACGTACCTTGAATACCTTCCCTTAATACCTGCTTCTTCATGCCAAATACTATTCACTAAATATATTCCCAGAAACTCTGTGTTTTGTCCTTCCAAAACAGTTATCTCACTATATGATTCATCAAATCTATGATAAAAATGTAAAACTCCTAGCTAGATAGAAGGCCTCCTACCTCTCCTTAGCAGTTGGTTATCAAATCACCAATCTGTTTCTTTTTCTATCTAGTGCTTCTGGCAGGGATCTCAAACTATGTCATCTCAAGAAAAATTTTGTTTTCTGAAATGGTGTGTTGATGTTTTTGTTCCAGATTACCACTCTTCTCCTTCACAAATATGATATTATGCTGCTGCAATCACTTTTTTCACTTTGAATTGTTTTAAGGATGAGGCCTTCATCAATATGTAGGTTACTGGTTTAATTCTGACAAACAGGGAGAAGGAGAGATGAAGTGGGAAGGAATAGAAAACACAACCTGTCCAAGACAGCTTAGTCATTGCACTTGATTACTCATTATCTTCTTCTGTTACCTGCTGCAAAGCCATCTGTTAGTGGAAGGAACTCTACTCTGTTTCTCCAAATTTGCTCAAATCCCTTGTTTACCATTCTGTTCAAGCAGTTTCCTTGGACTACTTGTACACATAAAGTTAATTATGTTCTTTTAAGTTCACATGAACAAGGTTAAATATCTGCCAAAAAAGATGAAGAAATTATGGGTGTTTTCTTTCTGGAATGAATAGAAACATTATCAAACTCCCACAAATAAAACACATTGAAAAAATCACCTTCTTCCTCCATTTTTTCCCAGTCATTGAGGTATTTTTCACTGAACATATTTCATGAAATAGGAGAGCTACAGCTTTTAGTCACTTCAGCAAATAATTTAGGATATATATTTCTTAGATACTCACCTGGGCCATGTAAGGACAGATGGTGTTCAAGCTTTACTGTGTTGAACAGTTTAACTTTGTAATACATTAAACCAAACTTCTTTTAATGTTGAAGTAATGACTTAATTCCTGATCCAACATTTTGATTTTCTTGAATAATATTGTTTGTATTTAAAAGTCTATTAGTCAAAAAACAAATAATGTCCCATAAAACTCAGCACAATAAAGCATTATTACAGCAGCTATAACCTTATATAACTTTCCTGACTTGAAAAATTCATATTTCATTAGATAAAAGCTTTACCCCTTACAGCTATTCTAAATTTTTCATTGTTTTTATCCTTGAAACTAACATCACTTCTACTCAGAATTTAATATTTTCTAGTATAAAGTACCAGCTTGATTTATAGTTAAATACTTAATTTGTTTATCTGACCATCTGCAAATAATGGGTTTATAAACAAAAAACAATATCTATTTACTTGCTTGAGATTTTTTAATTACATAAAAACAAGAGTATTTTCCTTATTCAGAACTGTCTCTCCATGAACACTGTTAAAAAATCAGTAGATAAATAGAGAAATAGTAGTAAAATTTAATCTCCTTTTGTAAGAATACATATTTGGATTGAAATTACTGGGAACTGGGAAGCAATCAAACACATCAGATTAAGTGTTGCACTGTAAAACAGGTTTTTTAACTTTACATACCAGGTATGCTAAAATGGGAATTTCCAAAGATGCCTGTTGAATTTGATAATTTTGTTCTGTTAAAATACTATTTTTGTTTGACAGTATATTTCTCAATTTTGTCTTTTTCAAATACATTTTATTTGACAAAATTCTTGTTTAATACTTTCTAATGAGCAATTTTCTGTAAAAAAAATAATTTTTTAATGAAAAGATCCACCTTGAGCTATTTTTCATATGTGTCTTTGAACTAATTTATCCCCTGTTGTTCACTTCTCCAAATCAGTCCATTTTAAGTGAAAAACTGCAGTACTTCTTATTTTTCCTGCAGCCTACTTTTTATACTATCTATGACACACACTAGACATGTAAATTGTTGAAGGAACTGGTTGCAAAATTTAGTTTCTAGCTAATAAAGAGGGGTGAATTAGAATTAATAACAGCGAAGTCTACTAAAGAGCATTCGAAGGTCCTATAAGGGGGACATTTTAATGTAGCAACACAGCTAAAAGAATGGAGTAACAAATGGTTTCCCATTATTCTTGTTAAGTAACCAGAGAGTTTAGATGCATCAAGGTGCCATCCTGTTAAATCAGGGAACACTGAAACCCGGAATATGAAAAAGATTTACTCAAGAGACGGTTCAGCTGAACATTAAACCACTTGCAACTGAAAGGTAAGACAGACACAACACTCTAATCATCTGTTTCTACATATGTGCAGGGTTTGGGTATCCACAGGGGGTTTAATTCTCATCTGTGTTGACTAGTTTATACACTGTGTTTGATTTTCTAAACTTCTGTTGTACTGTGCATCTTAAACACCTTAAAGAAATGCAGTCCAGGGACACTTTTCAATATTTTAGAGTAGCAATATCAGTGAAGCCTTTTGCTTAGCAAGTTTACATCCAGAATATCTTGGAGTGTACAAAGTCCAGCAGCTATTTCAGGTTTACAATTTAATTTGACTTCATTCTTATGGGGGGGGATAAGTCTATTCCAATTGTCATTGTTCACTAACAGAAGAGGGAAATATGTGATAAATCTATCATTTCTTTAAATGAAACTAGTAGATTGATCCACTTCTAAAAGCAGAGACATTTCACTATATCTTCATGTTAGCAAGAGAAATAGCAGAATTAAAAAAAAAAAGAAAAGTTGCAAAGTGTTGACATTTCTAAATTATAGTTGTGATTAGGGTTTAAATTAAATAAAACATAGGGTTCCAACTGTCAACTTTCATTTGACATAATTTCAGAGATGGTTAGGTAATTTTAAAATTGTAATATTACAAATGCAGATCATCAGAGCTGTAATGACTCAGTAAACATTGACCAAATCAGAGCATCAGCTACAGTTCAGGTTTTGAACTTGCCATTAGATTCCAAGCAGTCACAGACATGGATCCATTGTCACAGCAAAACAAAGGTCATGATTTGATCATTAGATCAGTATTTCTGTCTTCTCTAGATTAGAGGGTTCACCTTCATTATAATATGACTTTAATTCTAATAGTAAAATAAATCAGAAGATATTGTAATCTAGTTGGTGACTATTATTCTTTTCAAACCTGTGGAAGTTTTCCTTTATTATTAATATCTTCTGTAAATTTGTCTTTCCTTTACACTTTATTTAATCCTTCCTTTGGCTCCAGCTTAGAGAGCTGAAGAACATAGGCTTTATAGAACACAAAGAACTATGGTTAAAAGCTTGCTTTAGACTCCCCTTACCAATGCACAGTTTTTCTGCTTTCTCTACATTTAATGTACGTGAAAAATCTGTTCCAACTCTCTGAAAAAATTCTTCCGTGAAAATGAGATTCCATTACTAGGTCTAACAAGCAAGAAGGAAGAAAAGTCTTTTTTACTTTTTTTACTTACTCTGTCTGCTCTATTCTCTTCAACTGTCTTTGCTTTTGCAATTCTGCACTGACTGGTATGTCTGTGTTTTTGCTGACAACTTTATTCTCCCCTGTCCCAGACTCATTCAGAGGCTTTTCCTGTTCCGTCTTAAGGACAGTGAAGGCCAAGTTGTTCCTAAGAGTTTTGACCAAAACCTCCAAAATCTTCTTATCTACCAACTCACTCTTTCTTCCTGTCAGCCTCACATCTGTTCCTCACATCTAACCACCAGCCCATTACAAAAGAACAGTTGTTATCCTTAAACCCTGACAGCTGTCTCTGTTTCTCCATCATGTTCGTTTTTTTCCAAGCATGAAAACCTTGTAATAAACTAGAAACTTAGAATATTCTTTTTTTTCCTTTCTTTTTTTTTAGCCTCCATTTTCATATCCCTAGCATGAAGATATTTTGCCAAGGATTTGTCTCTAAAATTGTCTGTTTAGATTCTAAACAAGCAGAAATATTATAGAGATGTTATCAGCTGTACTTATCGGTTCCTATCAAAATTAAAATGGCTTGATGAAGGACAGACAAATCAGCAGAAATCAGCTTGTTTGGGGAAACATAGCTTGGAAAAGGATAAAAAGAATAAGAATACAAACAAAACAGAAAGTGATGTGTGTGTTGGATTGTATTAATTTCATCCTATTCTTTATTGAATTCAAATTAGGAAGCAGGAATATTTTTTGCATATTCGATGGCTTACATGATGCATTCAAACACTGCTATCAAAATAAATTCTGAATAATTGAAAATTTTTGTGGTACTGAAAAGACTCCTCCCCTATTATATTGCCACCAGCACAAGATTTTCAAAGCAAATTTCCTATATGTTTTATCATAGTAGGCTTCTGCAGGCATTTTAGGTTCTAGGTAAAAGCAAAATATCCAGTAGGTAGTGACACAATAGTGTGCCCCTTTCTCAAGTGATTTATTTTACTTGAACTAGAAAAGTGCCACCTGCAAAATGCCTGTTTCCCAAGAAGACTGGTATTCCACCTCTTCTTTTTCATGACATTAGTTTCTTCTCATTATTTTCACAAACTTGTCATTAATATCATGTGGACATAGTTTTTGCAAGACAGTAAGTGACTCACCCCAATTTCTAGAAGGATTTCTGCCTCCACTGGCCATCACATACACTTTCTTTTTTTTTTTTTAAAGAGGTATTAAAATATGGATAAATATATATTTTTTCATATATATATATATATGGAATGGAGGGGACAAAATACCTGAAGTGTCATTCTTAGCTGGGGCGGTAGTACCATTGCAGGGCCAGGAGAGGATGGAGCTGTGGTAGATTTGTGCTATTCCAAGCTGTATCCCAGCATCCTGTTGGAGCCAAAGCAGAGACTGGATCTTATAAAAACCAGCAACTGGACCAGAGCTGAGTAAGAGTTTGAGCAGGGGGTGTATATAAATTAGAGCTTGTGTTTGCTTCGCATCCGAGATGTGTACAGGGCGTTACCATCTTCCTGGTAAGAAAGGTTTGGTTTATCACACATGCCTGGATGCAACCCTGATGCAAATCATGCATGCAGACACACAGGACACACTGTAGTCTGGTAGGACAGATATCTCCAGGCAAATAGCATGGGAGGTTTCCCCATTTATTTAGATTTATTCAGTTTGTTTAGGTTTGGTAATAACTAGCTCTATAATGAGTTTAGACCCACAATGTTGTTGTGGATGTCTATTTTATACAAAGCTTCTCATCTGAGATTCTAAAGCAGTAATATGTAGAAGTAGTATACAACTGTAATCCTTCTACCTATGCATATCTACCATATATATAAATATACTAGATATATAAAAGGTATATACTTATACCTTGTATCTATATGCCACCATTTAGGCATCTTGAACTTCTTTATAGCAGATTTATGTAGCTAAACCAAGGTTATTTTGATACATTACATGAGTATTTTTATATGAATGTTTTATTATTTATCCCTGCAAGATATATTGCTGTGGGTTGCCTTAATTTTGAAACCCTAACCCAGCAGTAGCCTCAAACCTATGATCACTTACATTTAGTGACTTCTTTCTAAAGTATTTTAGAGTTTTATTGGATTTAATTTTATCATCCTAGTTCAGTCCATAAAATTAAAACATGAATAACTGTCTGTGAGTGTTTAACCACAGAATTCTTTTTTAAATGAAGCTGTTCATTAACTAAGTGATTTGCACATTGCATGGCATGCTACTGTGAAAGAGAGAAAGACTCATTCATATATGATAGCACTCATCCTATTATGCCTGAGACTTGTGTCAGCACTTCATTTGCAAATTCTATTTTTACTATTTCAGAGCTCAGCTTTATAATCTTTCTGTGGGATGAAACTTGATGAAGAATAACTCCACTCCAGACTCCATTTGAGCTCCAATTTAAAATAAAATCAAGTTCACCATTTCCACAACCTTTTACACATGCGTGACAGATCAGGCTGCATTCTTGCCAGCTCATATAAGTTAAGCAGGGTTGAGTCTTTGAGGATAAGATGTCCTGGAAAATCCATCTTTCTTTTCTGTGAGGGTGGTGAGACACTGGAACAGATTACCCAGAGAAATTGTGGATGCTCTGTCCCTGGAAGTGTTCAAGACCAGTTTGGATAGAGCTCTGAGTAATCTGGTCTAGTGTAAGAGGTCACTGCCCACAGCAGGGGGATTGGAACTAGATGATCTTTGTGGTCCCTTTCAATTCACGCCACTTTATGATCACATGATTTCAAGATCACACTTTCACTGCACTCCATGTTCAAGAAATAGATGCACCTTGTGTTATGTTTTCTATTTACTTTATTTCTTTCCTAATAATTCCTAATATTCTCTTTCCTTTCTGACATTAATGAACTTTGACATTTTTTCATTATCCATGAAGATATTTTGAGTCATAACATTAATACTACCACAGAATCATTTAGGTGAGAAAAG
This sequence comes from Chiroxiphia lanceolata, assembly GCF_009829145.1. Classification (NCBI taxonomy): domain Eukaryota; kingdom Metazoa; phylum Chordata; class Aves; order Passeriformes; family Pipridae; genus Chiroxiphia; species Chiroxiphia lanceolata. Next base: position 13,645,211 of record NC_045639.1, read on the forward strand.
TCCTTTATGATCACTGAGAGATCAGACCAAATGGTCTTGCTAACGAGCATCCCACAAATGCTGCCAGGTTTATCTCTAGTGACTCTGGTTTTGTTCCTTTCCTCTCCCTTAAAGCTCTTTCAATGAACCCTGCTAAGTCCTGTGTAAAGATTCTTTTTCCATCTTGGAGACAGGTGTACCCCACCAGTTAACAGCAGGCTTGGTGTCATGTAAACTGACCCATGCAACCCCACAAATTCCTGCCTACCTGAAAAATCCATAATGGATAATAATCTCAGGGCCTTACCAGGGCAGGAAGTTTTCTCTTCACATCCTCAACCGGGGCCCCAGGGAGGTAGTGGACTTCCCTTAGAAGTGGGTCTGCTCTGCATATTGGACAATATTCAGTTATGAGTTCATCAATTTGTTTATGTTGATTCAGCTATTCCTGCATTGAAATGGCAGATTAGGTTCCTCATTTAGTAATAGAGATCTTCTGCAAGACTTAATAATCAGGTTTGGTTTTTCATTGCCTAGAATAATGGTTATCTTTATCAAATTATGTCATTCACTATTCGTATCCACTTTCAAATTACTAAGGAAGATATGGAAGAATAAAGAAATATGAAATGATCCATCACTGATTATTTCAGGACTCATTGGTTACTTGAGCCCACCACGTGTTTACTCAACTTTTTCCCCTGTCTTTAATTGGTTATTAATTCTTCATTTGATCTTTGCTTCTATTAATTTAGTTTAGCCAAGAGTTTTAGGAAGGCATCATGTCAAAACCATTTCTGAATATCCTAATCCTGAGAACCGCCAGGTCACCTTTTCTATTCTCCCACCTGTGAGTTCAGGGAGGCCTAATAAAATTGCACAGATGTAACTTCATTCTTGCAAAAGCATTGTTGACTGTACAACCGTCGTATCATATTGTCCATATGTCTTATAGCTCCGTTTTTCATTATGTTTTCTTCCAATTTATCCAGTAGATAAATCAGATTTTCCCATCTATTGCTCTTGAATAGTCTCTTCTTTCCCCACAACATAAAAAAAAAAAAAAGTCACACTGCATATACAGTTGTTTGTTCTTCAGGTCCTGGGCTGATTTGAAAGCAACAGAAACCACACAAAAGTTATAGGTCAAGGAAAATTTATTAGTTTTGTGAATACTGTCCAGAATGATAAGTAGTTACTACTTTCAAACTTTTGCCATCAATGCTTAAATTTAAAACAATTCAGATTCAATGTTGCTAAAAATATCAAACTAGTAACAACTACTTTCCAAGAGTACTCCTTTCATTTCTTGACAATTTTTTAACCACATAAATTCTGTAATGCTTAATATATTTGAAAAAGAAGTTTTATTCATAGGGTTTGATTTTTTTTCTTTTGGTAATTTTTGCTTTCCTTGCTAAAGAATTACCATGTTAAAGATTTAACTTCCTGGTTTGCCTTTTACTGTTTCTTTCAGTTGGGCATATCAGTTATCATAAGATCTTATGTTTCCAATATCTTTCTTTTCTCTTCTGTTAAAGACACAAGTTTTTCCTCTACATCCTTCCCTTCTTCTGTTTGTGTAGGGAATACATCTATTCTGAAAATTCACTGTCACGTCTTAAATGAATGTGCTGCAGCAGCTCTTCCAGCCTTCTGAACAGGTATTTCAACCAACTGCTTCATTTCCCTCTCTGAATACTGTCATAGTGGACTCTTTCCTTTTCTACAGGGATTTTGAAAGTAGATACCATCCAGTCACTTCTAGAGAGAAGTAATGTCTTTCTAAATGCTGTTTAGGTGTTTTCCTTTTGGCCCATTTCTCTGAGAAGCTTTCTTTTAAAATGTAGCCAATTTACGTGGCAATGATCAAAATCTCTTGTTACAAGCAAAGATTCTATTTTTTGGAACCCTGCCCACTACACTCCTAATAGGGTGATTAATATCTCTATACATTCTTGTATTCCTGCTGCTACACTCCTCTAAGCTATCCCTGGATCTTTAGGTTCATATAAACACTTGATATTCCTCAAGTATTCTTCAGTCCATGCTTTCTTCATTTCTTCATCTTTTGGAACCACTCCCCATGGTTTACTTCAGTATTTCTAGGTGCTTTACTCCACAATATTTAAGTGATTTCAGAGATTTTAATTTATTTTTCACCAAATTCTTTGCATGCCCAACATAGCATCAGCTTTATCTAAAACCAGGCTTTTCAGTTAATTCCATTATTTCTGGATTCTGATATTTGTGCAGAAGTACATGTTCATTTGATCTTTTATTTTTATTTCTCTGTGGCTGTTAAGTATTTACCACAACAAATTTATTGATTTTGGTTCTATCTTTTATTGTTATGCTTTTTTTTTTTTTTAATTAACATACCCCCAGAGAATGAAACACTTGCTGACTTTCAAGCAGTTTTATTTTAATGATTAGATCCAGGTTTCCTAGTTTGACATGCCAGAAGCCTTATTCCACTTTAGCTTTAGTGAAGCCAGTCATTCCTCCATAGGTTCTCTCTATTTCTCTTGGGTTTTTTTCCTCCTGCGTATTTTTCTCAGCCATGGACCAACATTTTTCTTCTCTTGGAAACCATCCAGAGAAATGGTGCTGTGCTTCAAGGAAATCTTGATCTTAGTTTGTACTTGACAGTTTAATTTATTTTTTTTTAACAAATTCAAGCTCCATATTCAGGTGAAGGACTCATAGAACCATCTGTAAGAAAGGGTCCCTTAATGAAATATTTAGAAGAGTCCTAATAATTTTTTTTTTCTTTCTGAAACGTTCACCAAAATCAGCACTTTACTGCAAAAGTTATGTCTCCATCAGAAGATCCTAATTTGCTGAAATTTTTAGTAGAATAATTCCTGACAAGCAACAGAGGTATTATCACACCTTCATGTATGAACGTAAGAAGAGAAAAAGTAAAGTCAGAGAGAACAAGTTTGATAACCTTTATGTGTAAAAAAGAGTGATTATAGTAGTTGAACAACTATAGTTACAAGGTTATCAAAGTTTGCCTGCTCATAAGTAGTCTTAAATATTAGTCTTACTAGTGGAGGTGTGGGACTACTGACACAAGAAAAAATAAGTATTTGATGTAGAACTGGAAATTGTATTACAAATAGAATGTTTTCAAATTTAAGAATATGACTTATGTTGCTATTTTTTGACTAAAATTTTTCCCCCTTATTATTATATCTACTCTAGAAGGGTCCAATTTTCAATTTTAAACCTAAATTTTCAAGAATTATTATTGTTTTAAAAGAAATTGAGGCCAAATTAATTACCATGGACTTAAGAAATTGTCATAAACTCCTCGAGGGTTTGATTTTTCATGTAAGTACACTTTCACAAAGTGTACTTTAACAAACCCTTTGCAAAGATTTCCAAGAACCTTGCGGACAGACTACAAAATGTAAGGACTCCACATGGAAATAAAGCTTTCTGAGTCCTTGAACACCATTTGTTTTTAATGTCTGACTATTTAACATAACCTGATTAACCACGCTGCTGTTTTGACACCACCAAAAAGTAGAAACCCACAAACCCACAGATCTCAGAAGTTCGTAATAGAGGCTTCCAAAATACAAGAACAGGATGGTACCAGAGTATTAAAAAATACTCGCCAGTTGTATTAAAGAAAAACACAAAACCTGTCACTAATAGCTGCACCACAGGGTAGTTTTGGTTTTAGAGTATAAGTGGGAATTGAAAAGAACTGCATAACAACCTCTTGATGGTCATTGTGATTGATAGCATCAGCAGAGGCATTTTTGGGGTGCGCTTGGGAGGAAGGAGAGGGAAAGGAAGGAAATAAGAGGGAAGGGTGAAGAGAGGAAGGCAGAAAGGAAGAAGACAGAGATGAGACTGAATTTGTGATGGTAGGGCTCATTTCTCAATTTTCACCATATTTCTGAGTCTCCTCTGAGGCTTTAAGAAAATCAGGTATAAGGCACCATTGCTGGTGGTGGTGTCAGAATTTTGTCCTACACATTGCTTTGCAGTCAGAATATGCAACAAAGAAAGAAGATTTTTGTCAGATTTCTGGCTTTGGTATTCACTGCACAAAGAATGCATGGAGGTATGGAAGTCAGAGGGGGTTCATGGAAACAGAAAAAAAATCAGAATTTGTGCTGGCACAAATGTTTTTAATAACAGCTTTCAAAATTCTTACAATGTTTTTGTCAATAAATCTGTACAGATTGAAAAGTTAGTTACCTTACTAAAAAAATAGTGTAGTTGTTCCTGCCTCAGTTTTCAAACTGTAATTATTTTGCACTTGTCTACTTTTACACTGAAGCATCTGAAAAAAAAGTCTTTCAGAAATAGAATTACCCACTTAAAAGAAAGTATTGTTAAGACAATCCGGAAAGCTTTAGGAAATCCTTCTTATACTCTAATTTTTAAGAAAGAAAAAAAAAAAAGACAGAAAAAACTAAGTAATTGTAGGGTCCAAGCAATAATTTAGTGTCAAAGGAGAGAGGAGAATTTTTGTCTCTAATGACTCACCATAGCCTTCTTCAGTAGCAATGCATGGATCAACACTAAATGTAAATGTATTATATCTGCTATTATTTAAAGTATTATAAATCTGATAACCAGACTGCTCTTAGTCTATTCCACTTACATCATGAAAACCATTCCTTCAGATCAACTTTAACATCTTTAAAAGCTATTCATAATACAAACTCCAAAATTTAATGTGTTTGATACTTTGCAATCAGATGGACTAAATCTGCACATGATCAGTTACCACAGTTTCTACTAATGAGCAGTAACTTGGTAAAGTGTGGTAACTCACTCACTTCCAGCATATGCTTAAATGCCAAGAAAATATTCAGAACTACCCTGATTCTTTTCTAGGTAAGTCTTCCAGACTGCCACCCATCTGCTGCTACCAAAAATACAAACTCAGTGATACATTTGATTAAATGGATTCTGCTGCCACCATTTCATTTGAAGTTTTGGTGAAAACAACAGATAACAGCTTCATACTTCTGTAACGCTCCAGATGGTGATAATTCTTTTCTAAGCATCCCAGGACTGCAGGTAGAAGTATGTTGACAAAACACATCACTGAAATTTTAACACCACTTGACGTCCAAAGTTAAAGCAAGTATTTTTATCTACTTTCAGTATTTATTACTGTCATACACTCTTTGTTGGTTGGAAGGAATTTGGCATTATCTTATATCTAGAAAGAAGACTGTCAGTACCACTTTTACACTATAATTGATCTATCAACACCAAAAATGTTCAGTGAAATCCGAGTATTTTGTTCAAATATGAGCAACATGACCTGCAATTTCCTCTGCCATAAACAACTGTATAATAGGTCACAAATTCTTCTCAAGGCAGTAATTACTAAATAGATGTTTGAACTTACATACTGTGCCATCACCTTGACCTATATTGGGCAATTGCCTGTAACATACTGACCTGATGAGTTTTTCAAGATTTGATGGATCCTATGAATAATACAGCACAGATGCATGCAAAAATTGATCCAATTCTACTGAAAACTCAATTTTGAGTTTTGTAATAGCATCTGGAAAAGAACTTACCATAATATTACAACAGCAGCTTACTGGTACATTGTACCAGGTTCTGCAGATCTTTGATGAGGTTTTGATTAAACTCTACCTCTCATTTCTGTTGAAACAGATCCACACTCTCAATTTGAAGTCTATTTGAAGTGACCAGCATTGTGGTTTACATTTGAGTTACCCTAACAGGTTTTTGTAACAAAAGTAAAAGAAGCAGCATGCAGTGGATGAAGGTCAGACGTACTCAATGTTTCTAAAAACTGTCCTTGTAAATTAATAGTGTCTTAAGTTTCTTACCATTTTATAATTTCAAACAAAATTTACGCTTAATTACAGTGAATCATTCATATTATATTAAGGTTAAAGAGTATATTGTTTTCAAATCTTTATTACTTTGGAACTCTTTACAAACAATCTGCTCTACTCTCTTAACTTCCAATCTGTTGCTGAAGCCTCTTCATGCCAGTAATTGAACATAGTTTTCCAACTCAGAGGCACTCTTCTCACTGGCTCTTTTGTGGCAAATTCCTCCAAATGTGAGCATTGCTAACCCTCCCCTACATACACAAATATTCCTAGGCATCTGTTCTGCAGATGACAGCCATTCTTCTTGAAAGCTAGAACATACGCAGACTTTGGAAATGTACAGTCTACACTGGAAATGTACCATATACAACTCTGCCAAAGCTGGCAGAACCAACAGCAACAGGTCCAACTTTTCCGGTGTCAAACCTACTATACATAACATCCATTTGTCCAGTATTTCCAAATATCTGCAGCCTGGGCTGCCAGACTCCCTCAAATGCAACAGATCTTTGCCAGAAGTGCTAGGGTAATAGATCACTTCTCAAACTAGTTGTCTGAACTCCAAAAGCCACAGCTTACCACTCATGTTCCTGGAGCTGGCAGGTCTGAGTGCAGCACGTGTTTCAGTGTCGACAGTCCTTCCAAAAACATTTTACAGACAGTTGTTTTGTTCACGGTTGTGTTACCCAGATTTGTGTTTTTACGGAACTCACATGCTGTTCTGCTGGCACAGTAGATCCACATGTATGTGAGCCCTAGACCTCTGTATGAGAGGAAAAAAGTTGTTTCAGCCAGAAACTGGTATTGGTCATTGCTCAGCATAAACAAATCCCAATGAGACTGTGTTTATAAGAAAGAGTCGTTAACAATGTAAGGCATTGACACTGGCAATTTTTCACTGACATTGATGAGTTCTTGAAGTTGAATTTTTCATAAAATAATATGGTTTTCACTGCAACAGATCAGTTGAATTTTTCTCACACTCTAACTGAATTTTCAAACTGAAAGACGAGAAATATCTCCTAAATAACCAGGGTTTAGGGGCATTTGGCTGAAGAGATGAGGGCTAGAAACTATATCTCCTCTCTGTGTTTGGCAGATGAATTGTCAGCCACAGATGCTTCTCTTTAGCTTTTCTTAAAAGATACCATTTAAAAAGTTTTCTAATTGGAGATGGAAAATTTTCAGCTTCCAATTATTGGGAAGATCTATTAAACCAGAAAAATTGCTTTTGAAGATGATCAAGCCTTTGAAATGGTTAGCTACATGGCCTTGTACAAGTTATTTAATATCTCTCCTACTGGGAAAGTAGAGATAACACAATTGCCTAGCCTATGCTGCTACCGTGGATCAACTGAAGACTCTGGTGTGCTTAGCAAACTTGGAATGTTCTAGCATTCCTTGAGATCTGGAAAAAGTTTCATAACACCTGTGAGAGGAATGATGTGTGATCACGGGCTTGCAGTCTTCAGGGGACAGATCATTTAATTAAAGGAATAAAATGAGGTTTAAAATATAATTTTGCATGCATCAGGATGTAGTATGATTTTTACAGGCAAAATTGGAAGAAAGACCTGAAAGAAAGTTGTCTGATGCTATCAGCTCTGCTACACTTTTTCCCAAGACACTTTTTAAAGCAGTTTTACTCAGTCTAAGGACTGTGCAGTCTTTGTAAGCCTTTGCAGTCATTTTGATATAAAATTCAGCTGAATTAGGTATTCATGGGTCAAGACTTAAATAGGATAGTGAAGATATGTCTTTTGTTGTTTAAAATTCATATCACATTTTACTTCATGCATATTACACATACATAAAATAAATTGATTACTCCTTACCCTAATTATCCAAGATGTTTGGCAGTTGAAGGAGAAACTGAAAGACAATGTTTCTTTAACAAACTAAAAACACAGTGAAGAGATATAAAATCATATTGCTATAGACAATGGAGAGACCAGTTTTCATCTTTTACAAAACAGTGTTCCCTTGATAAAACACTTGTCTAAATTTACAAGAAGTAACATTAAATTTTAGCTCCATTTTAGAAAAACTGGGTTTGCATCGCTCTAATTTTATGGATGTGACTAATCCAGGTAACTTAATTGGGTCTTCTCATGTACTTAGAATTATGTGTACTTAAGTGCTGGTGTGATTAGCTTCTTGATGACGCTATGGTGAAATCATGTCCCATTCATCTTGTATCAGATGTATTTTGTAAATTATTTTGATGCTAAATATTGTATATTATGTCAAATCTGAAAAGGGAATTAATAGAAGATTATTGGCTTGTTGCCATCACTGCTTAGACAGTTGCAAGCACCTTTTAGGGCTGTTACAACACGAACTGTGGGAGGTTGATTTTCTTGTATAAAACTGACTCATTTTGCTAATAAGAGGGGTTTTATTTTAGAACTATCTCTGTGAAAGTATCCACTTATCTCTTGACACATATCTCATAATAAGATTCTTTTTTTAAGTGGAATATAGTATTTCCAATGACTGTTCCAAGCTATACACATGTATATAAAAATATTTTTTAAAGTACCTAAAATAATTTACCTACATTTTCCCCATTTTTTCTCTTATCCCTTAAATGTTTACTCCAAACTGTATTCTAACCCATATACCTAATATACCTTGACACATTTCATATTCCCTTGACTCTTATAATCAGAATTATTGATATATTCTCCACCTCAGTGAAACTGATATGCTGATCCTGAGCACACATCTGCAACTCATTCATACCATGAGAACAATTCTAGGAATACAAAATTATTCTATAAACAGATAAAAAGAAATTGGCAGTGCAAAATCTATTAATACTCCTTCAGTTCTAAAACTGGAGTGACAGTGTGCTGTGCCCAGTAACAAAAGGAAATGAACCATTTTTTTCTCAAAAATAAAATGCATGGGGAAAGGTGATGGATAATTATGCATTGCCCAACTGTGAAATTTTCTAATATTAGCAGAACAAATATTATACTAAACCATTAGAAAATATTATTCAAAATACAAGTCTATGCCACATGCCAACACTCTTTGAAGACAAGGAAAAGGTGCCGACTCCAGCAAAAACTGGTTTAGGACCTAAAATGTGTTTTACTATCAAAAAGACAGAACATGTAAGAGCATTTTCCAATATTTGGCACTTGTATGCAGTTATTATGAAAAAAATCAAAATTCTACTATATATTTGCTAGCTCAATTTTACCTAAATTAGTCTCATAGTGAAGCATCTCATTCTTCTGCTAAAATTGTACATCCATATTACTGAAATACAGCTAAAGAAGTTTAAAATTCCTCTTGAAAAGGAATTATGGTCAATGAATAGTGATTCCATTGCTTAAAACAATACATTAGAGGAAAGAAAATTTACCATATACAAAATATCGGTTGACATGCATTCCGTAAACAATAAAATCAGAGACTTTGTATAAATGAGAATGAAAGAAACTCATCACAGATGTATGCAAACATCTGTGTATGCTGATAACTTGATTTTCTCATAATTGTATGTACGCAATAACCTAATTTTAACATTGTATATGGAATGCTCATCAGGGCCTTTTTATAGTCATTTGACCATGGAATGGCAAATCCATTGTAAACCATGTTGCCATGGTAAAATACAAACAAAAAGCTAAGTAGAAGGTGAACTAATTTGGAGCTTCCAAAGTCAAATATATTTTTTCATTGAAAATACATAGAACAGAGAATACACAAAAGCTAATACAGAAATTAATTCTACGGTAGTATTTCAACCAGTATGTAATTGCTACTTATAAGAAGAGGTACGGAATGAAATAGTGTTAACTAATTGATATCCATCTCTTTCACTACTTTCCCACCATGAGCCCCATAAGAGTTCATTATTTGCTTCCTAATTGTCAGACAGTGGGTGGCAAAGACTCTCCACCTTTTTCTCTCACTTTATTGCTGTTTACTGGGGCACTGCCTAGGAGTAGGAACATCTAGTTCAAGATGCTATCCTAACTCAGCCCCAGGTGAGGTTAGAATTGCACTCAGAACTAGGTCATAGGAGACAGGTACCTTTTTCACATTATATACATGAAATTGTATCAGAGCACAGTGGGCCTGTTATTCCATTTAAAACACTAAGAGCCAGGTTCCCTGCTGCACTGAATAATGACTGAAGTTGAAAGGTGAAAATGCATACAAATACATCAGGCTATCTACAAGTTTGGCAGTTAAGTTGCTTATTTCGAAGATAAGAGATGTACTTGTCAAGGTTTTTTTCCTGACTCATATAGCAAGTATTTAACTTAGTCTTTTTCAGTAAAAAGCATGATTAATATTTGGACACCTTTCTGACCAAATATAGTGATGTAAGTTGCAAAATCTACAGTTTAGAATCTGACATTTGGTTTAGACCTTTAAATTGCCCCGTCAGCAACAGAATGTATATAAAATAGTATCAACAATATCCTTTAGAAGTTCCTTTAAAATCTTACAACAGAGACATTATTTTAAAACTTTGCTTACAAGAACAGCATGATACGGAAGACTGTGTCTAGCCTGAGAATACGTTCCCAAAAGAATAAAAGAACACGCGCTTAAGTTTCAAACTTAAATAAATTCCCTTCTAGCATTACACTGGGGAAAGGCACTTCATGTGAAAGAGCAGTTCCACTTATCATTCTGAAACCCTGCTTACAAGGTTAGAACCTTTGTCATCACTAAATGCTGAGGGGAAAGTTTTACCTTTAATGATACACTAGACTGGGTATCACAGCAGATGTTATCTCTTCCAGCATACCCTATTAAAAGATTTCTAGTATTGCTATGGAAATCACTTATAAGATACTGTACATCATTAAATGCACCGAGTGGGCTGTAATGAAAGTTCTACTGAATGAAATGCTACTCTATCATTTTGATAAAGATCAGCATGGATCAATATCACTATCTTTTCAAACCATTTTTATACACGTTTTAGTGACATTCAAAGCTACTTTTTGGAAATGGTATTTGTATTCTGTTAAACTTACCTGTAGCCTGTCCACCTAATAATGACCTAGTTTTTTCATTTTTAATATTTCCCATTGGTTCACCAACTGGTGCTTTTTATTATGTCTCATAAGTACCACTTACATTTTCACCACAGGTTGTCAGTACTATTTATTGGGTAACCCAAGACAGCAGCTGCTAACCTTTTCATTAAAAAATCACAGGCTAACTAGACAGACATCAAATCAGAATAGCAATTATAAACCTTTATGCACCAATAATTCAAAAATTATAAAATCTCTTCCTTTAATACTTGTAATTTCAGAATAGTTGCTGACATCTTAAGGATTTTTCTGTGACATTATATGTGGCAATGCATAATACTTCTTTTCTTCTTTATCTTTCTGGGTATTAACAAAGCATTAAGAAATAAACTGATCTGGCAACCTGTGAATCATAAGACAGTATCAAGGAGATAACAAAATATTTTCCTAATAATTCACCTGATTTCACAAATTTATGTCAGAATACCAGTGAGCTCATTAGAAAAGAAAAATGGGGGTTTGGGGTTTTTTTTTGTTTTGATTTTTGTTTGTTTGTTGTTTTTTGTTTGTTTTTTCTTTTTGTTTTTGTTTTTATTAGCAATTTTTCTCTTCTCCTCACTACTAAGTACTTTTATTTTTCTCAATACTGTGCTGTTGCAAGGGTCCTTCTTTTCTTCCAATTGCAGAGTTTATGATCAGCCTCCCTAGATGCTTCTATAACCTAGAGGATGCATCTTTCTCTAACTGATACACTTTCTTTCATGTTTTTACCAATGTTTAAGGGGATCGGGATAAGGTAAATTCTGAATACAGATCCTGCAATGTGTAAGTCGAAGGTCATCTTGGAAACTGCATATCAAGGTATCTAAAATAAAATTTGGACTGTACATAGAAGTTGTAGTTTGCTCAGAAGAGTCAGGCCTAAAAATCTACTCTTAACACATGATGACCTGCCTTTAAAAGTTACATATGTACGTCCTATTGATACATTTTGTTGAACTGAAACTGATCTCAACACCCAGAAGAAAGGCAAGGGAACAAATACACAACCATGGATGATTTCAGTGTTTTGCTCCAGGATACATGATCATTGATTACTCCTACACAAAATCCAGTGCACTCACCTTGGAGCTTGACTGCCCTCCTCACATATCAGAGCTCCAGGGTTCACACTTCAATGTCTCCTATTTGCCTTATGACTGTGGGCCTCTGTCTTCACTATTCCTGGGTAACAGCTCCATTACTGCCTGTACATGTTTTCCACCTGGGTAAGTGCCAAAGACCTGCAACCACATATGTGCCCCTCTTCTACAGCTCCCAAAAGAAATCTTGAGTGTGTCAGCCCAGAACTGGATGACAGACTGATAGGAAGTTGGCTGCTTACCCTCACTAGCTAATTAAACACAGTGTATCCTCACGTGTGCTAAAAGCAGAAGGATTCTGTATTTGGTGTCAGCAAAGAGAACCTGCCCCTTCTGTGACATGTGAAGGGGCTCTCAGCATGGAACAGTGAAAGAAAATATTAGTTGCCTGTAAAATTATAATAAAACACTTTCTTTGTGGTAAGTATTTGTGGATTTTAGAATAAAGCATGTAGTCCTAGGGTATCTGCATTGCAAAAATATGAAGGGTATTTCTGTGAATGGAGGGTCAAAATTTAATTTGCTAGAGTCCTTGTGATTTTTTCAGAGGAACAACACTCACTTTACAGCTACGAAGAGTTGGCCAAAAAATTGCATGTAGACTTCTACAGGGAACAAAAACATAACAAAAAGTTAGTGAATCTCTGGTGAGCTTTGAGTTGGGAAGAAAGATCTGTTTATATGAGGGAGTGTATAAGGTTTCAGAGGGAGTGTATAAGGTTTCAGAGAAGAGCTGAAGTTCTACCTAGCTGTCATAGGTTTACTTGTTCTAAAAAAACCAAAGGAGAATTTTTTTCTTTCCCATGCATCGCAGTAAAAGAAAGATGTTGAACGAGGGAGAGGGAGGGTGTTGTGCCTAGGGTGGTTGGCACACACAAAGGAACTACCTAGCAAATCTACATTCCAGGCTGATAATCCTCAAAAGACTTGGGGGGGGGAGGCGATGAGTTTTTTTCCTCTCCTCGGAAACGGTGGACACCTCACTTTTGCCCTGACTAAGGGAGGGGGTGTGTGTGGAAAGGCTCCGAGTTTGCCTTGCTTTCAGCTGGGTCATCTGGCTGCTTCTGACCCAGGTTTGCCTCTGTTCTCCTGCGCCCTCTTCTGCCCCCAGCCCGGACTTGTTCAGATTTCATCGGACAGGCTTGACCCTTCTGCGAAGGAACCTTTGGGGGGAGTCCTGGCCGGAACCAGCTGCCGACAGCGTGGGTTTGCAGGAAGAAACCCTTTTTCCCCTTCTCCCCTTCCCCTTCTTGGTGTGGGGGGGGCAGATCTCCATTTCAACTCCTCCTACGCAGCGGGGCAGAAAGTACTGAACTGTTTCCTTTTTGAAGGGGATTTTTGGGTACAGGATTATTGTTTAGTTGTTTTTGTGTTCTTTTTGTTGTTCTGCAAATACACATATATCCTTTAATAAAGGGCTGTGTTATGGTTTACTTCGGCTGAACCCACATCTACTGAGCCTGTGACCAGCTCCCTCTGGAGGAAAGGGGAGGGGAAAGAGGGAAAAGAGGGAAGGAAAAAGAAACTGTCAGAGATCAAAACTGCTAAGAAAAATTATCTGTATTTACACAAAAATGGAGAACGCTATAAGTAATATGTGTACAGAACTAAAAATAAAGGTACTTCCCCACAACTGACACTCCTCCTCTGAGCAGGCTGCCCGAAATGCTCAGCTACCTGTTCAGCTACCAGAAGAGAAGAGAACACTGACTTCCTTCCTGTTTCTTTTATATCAGAGTTGACATAGCATGGTATGGAATATCTTATTGGTAGAATAAACATCAGATGATCTAACCTACTTCCATTTCCTTCTCAGGGAGTCTCACTAACCCATCACAGGTTGTTATTTTTTTTTCTTTCCCTGTACTTCCTCAGTTACAGCCTCTTAATTTCGGATTTACAATCGCTTGGAGGGAGAAGCTTGGTCTTCCTTTTAACTCGTCTTCCTTAGCAAAACAGTTTAGTTTCATTAATCTGAGACACTAACTTTTTTTTATTTTTTCTAACATCAGCATGTGTTTCCTTGCTTTTGGAATGAGGGTAACAGCTTCACATGGTGGACTGAAATGTTCGCAGAGTCCAAGCATCTTTCTTGTAAGTTTAAATCAGAATACCTCTGTCATCTGGTATTCACAAACATGTACCCTGGTGGTAAAAGCTAGTGAGTGGATTTCCCTGTGTGTTAATATAAGCAGACAGAAGTAACCAGTGGGAATGAAGATTGGAAACATTGAAATAGAGTGTAGATAGATGGAATTCAGACCTAAGCATGATAGAGGCAGCAAGTTATCCCTGTTGCTGAAAGGTTTGAGTGACTTTCAGATAAAGTTTCTAAATTGCTTGTCTGTTCCAAGAGCACCTTTTCTTTGGAGTAATCTAACTTAAATTCTCTCTGTCTCTTCCGCTGGGGACATCATTTCTAATCTGTACTCATTAGAGGGTCCAATGAGCCATATCTGCCCCCAGATTATCCCACAGTTCCCTACCCTTCAGGAATTTTGCATAAAGGATGGTTTCTATGCACATGGATGTCCAATGGATACAGGAGAAAAATAGCTTTAGACAGCTCCCCTTACAAGCCCACTGGCCTTGGCTCTGCCATTGCCAGTGAGAGCTGTGATGGGATGGTTGTCTTCTCTACCAAATCCCTCTTGAGGTTAATGCACCACTGGAGCAGACTTGGTTGTATAGGAAAATAAACTAAGAGAAGAAAGATTAATTGAACTGTTTTAATAATATTTGAAGAAGTGGTGAAATCTAGAATATGGAGAAATGTGTCAATATATGCAAGCATTTTAATGCAAAGAACTGTGGTAAAGTGTATCTTCTTGTGCTTTAGTTCATCTGTCATTCTTACTCTGTCCATGTACTGATGCACTGGGAACCTTATCCTTCTTCACTATCCTGAACTCTTTCAACTCATTCCAGTCCTGTCACAACTCACTTTTTTTTCACTCACACATTGCAGATTTCTAGAGCACTCTCTTTATGAGGAAGCTGCTGAGCACTTTTGGCAGACTTTTCCCCAGATTCTCTGAAAATCTCAGCCTCCTGGATTAGTTCCATCTTTTGAATGCTCATGTCTGGCCCTGGCCCAGGCAGAGCACATTTGTCAGTTCAACCAGGACATTAATATTCACATTGTGTCCCGTCCCTTACAGCCAGCATTTAAGCCTTGAGAATATTGGAAAGATGCCTCGAAGGATGTGAAAGGATATTATTTCCTTCCTTAAATAGAAAGAAAAAAAATAAATTATATCAGAGCCACCAGCACACTCAATGATTAATTTTTAAAAGCAGAAATCTCTAGGTTAGATTAAGAACCACAACACCAAATATTGCATGTGCAGTTGAGCACATTTAATAGCAATTTTAAGTTACCTGGCTCCTAAATTATTTGAAATTAGACATTTGTGCTGTTCTAAGCATACATAGACACGCATAGACTCATGAATAGTTGTCCTTCATTTCAGAATAACCTGCCATGCTTCTTCTGATGCCTGTCTCTGAATTGATTAAGCTTGATGAATGGATAAATACAACTTAAAATCTCCAGGATTTGTCTGTTTGTAAGTTAGACTTATTTTTGGGGGGTTTTTTTAGTTTTGTTTTTTTTTAAGTAGAGAAGTCAAAATATTTTCTTCAGAATTATATTTCAATTTATATTTTAATTATTTCAAGAAGTTCTTACTGTTACATTTAATTACTTTTCTTGACCCCCTCTTTTCTACTTGCCTAAAATGAGTGTTTTTTCCTACATGAATATGCTGTAGGAACAGTTATACGATGCATGATTTGTTTTGGGATGAAGAAACTCACCCACAAAGTATAAAACGAAGCATTAACCTCTTTCAGCCAATATTATCTCTGCTGGTCTCTCTATTTGTTCCACAAAATGAATTTCTTAAATATATATAACCTTTTATTTTCTAGAATATTTTAGAAATATTTTAATATCTTCATTTTTTCCCCCTTAAATATAGGTAGTCTGATAAAATTTGCAGCAAAATAATTGAAAACATTTTCGTTAACTACATCAGCAATTGATCAACAGACTGCATTTACAACATGCCTCAATGAAATGCTGAGATACTGCTTAATACATTACTGTAGTTGAAAGCAAAATTTTTTTCATGTCCATCCACACAATTTTATTATTCTGGAAAATGAGGCAAATTATTCCAAAAGCTAAAAGTAGATTTTTATTTTACATTCAGATAACCGTAAAGGATTCAAGTTTGAATTTGCTTGTTAAATATTGATAATTAACATTATAAATTAATACAGTGTTAGGGAATGATTCAAGAAATAACTGAAACCTCATAGCCAAGCACACACAGGCATCGGAGTCCAACTGTGGTTTAGCTTGCCTGGCCGAGAAGTCAGAAGAACCACTTTCCCTTCTCAGGTCTCCCTCAAATTTCTAACAGGCTTCATCCCTGCTGAAACCAGGATTTATTCCATCCTGAAACTTTCTTCCTATGGTAACAAGGAGCCATGCTCCACTGGGCAATGAAAAAAAGGTCTTCGCCGTGCAAATGCTTTTGAGGTAGAGTTCTACATGCTCTTGACACCATGCTTTTGTCCGAAATATTACACAAATTGGTGCACTATGTTTCAGTCTTTTAGGACAAACATGGCTGTTGCTAAAGAAGTAACTCCTTGTTTAGATGGCAATGTGCTTTGCAAAATAGGGGTACCCAATAATGGCTTCCATTAGAAATGAAAGGTTCTGTTAACGCTACTGGAAGTTAGACTGGATCATGAATCATTATTACTGCTTGCTAATTGTGGCCTTTCTTTAATTTAACAAGATAATAAAAATCAGTGACCTGTTAGAG
Source organism: Chiroxiphia lanceolata (assembly GCF_009829145.1). Classification (NCBI taxonomy): domain Eukaryota; kingdom Metazoa; phylum Chordata; class Aves; order Passeriformes; family Pipridae; genus Chiroxiphia; species Chiroxiphia lanceolata. The sequence continues at coordinate 13,662,040 of NC_045639.1, forward strand.
TGTAACAAGAAAGAACAAAATTCATTTTATGCAAAAAATGGATTGTGCTACAATGCTACAGTCTTACAAGGGTTTCTTATTTATAGATTTTTCTCTAAAAGGGGATAGTCATCACCTTAATATCTTGCCATCTCACATGAATATGTAGATTTATCCTCAGAAGACCTCTAAAATATGGAACAAATTAATTCAGTGTTACAAGGTGACAAACTATAGCTGAGGAAGTCACATGGGAAGCCTGTGGAAGAAGCAGAAACTGACTTTATGGAGTAATAAAATTCAGTGAAAAAAACCAAACTTCAATATGTTCCACATTATTTAGAATAGGGAAAAAAACACTCTGCTAAATACTCAACACCAAAAAAAACATAAATCATGTTTTATCCAGAAAGAATATTTTATTATATGTTTCTTACACTAATCTTTCATACAGAAAGTTTTCAAGTTAGTATATTTTTTGCCCACTCTGAAGGAAAACCAAAAACAACAACAAAGAAAAGCCAACACAAAAAACAATCAAGCTTCCTTTAAAAATCAAAGCAGGAAGAACAGTCACAGCAGTTTTCAATCCTCAGCCTACAAGTAATAGGTTTTCCCTTTCTCTCCTAGTTTATTGGAGTTGATTCCATTTTCTTGTCAAATTGGATATCCACTTCTGAAAAAGCAGGCTTTGTTTGCTTTAGGGTCTATTCAAGGAGAGCAACATCCTACAAGAAGCCTTATGATATGGTCAAAACTGATGACCTACTACAATAATCTTGAGTGGAAAATGAAATATTATTCTTGTGAAGTCTCTTGGGACTTCCACTTTTGTTTGAGTGTAATAACTCTCTGAATGAGATGGATCCCCTGAGCATGAGCATATCTCCACTGAGTTCCAAAGGCCTGTGCCAGTTTATACAAAATACAAATTCAACCCCTTTGGTTTTTTTATGTTACTGAAAAATGCCATGAATTTTCTAATAAATAACTTTCTTGTTAACTGTTTATCTGCATATGGTTTTCTCTGTCACAAATGTATTTTTAACTAAAAAATTATCTCTTGAATGCTAGTGCTTTGTTTGTGATTACAAAGCACAAAGAATTTTAAGCCAGAAAGATTTAGAAGTTCTTCAGTAACCAACCTCTATTGCTGCAAAATTAAATCTGCACATATTCTATTTCACATTTCATCAGTGCAAACACTTCCGAATGCACTTCAAGAAGACCAGTATCTTCATGCATTGAGTTTTAACATAAATCAGAATACTACAGTGTTCTTATATGTGGGGAAAGCAGCCTGAAGGGCTAGCAGGTAGAAATCAGGCTGGTAAAATAAGAGGAAATCATTAACCAGAGATAAACCTCAAAACGGTGCTTTTGGTCTATGGTATTTTTCAAAATATTTCTCACTCTAGAGACAGATTGCTATCAGATTAAGACCTTAGTTTCTTTTAAAGACTTTCTACTTGTGGCCTTAGAGGAATGTGAAAGTTCATCAAATGTAAGAGAAAGGACAACACTTACCAAATCCCTCTGAACCACTACCCTCTCGCTTCTCTCCAAAAGTAAACATTTTGCATACTGGAAAACAAAGGCACAGAGTTCTGCTTATTTAGAGTGTCAGGCTTGATTTCAGTGAAGCCAAATTAAACTATAGAAAGTTATATAGATGGCTTACTTGAATTTCAGAAACAAACAAACAATCAATTGCTCTGATTCCATTATGAAAACATCCCTCTTGCTTCTAAACAGGCCCATTTTGATACAAATAATGCAACAAATGGCAAATGTGGATGACGTAGCAAGGATAAATTTCTGTCTTTACCATTATTCCTGCCAAACTCTGAGTGACATTAATCTCTAGTTACCTTTGCCTGGTAACTATCTGATGTCCTGGTTATTCCACTTGTTTGTGTTTGGCTGTAAAAATGGGACACTGAAGCCTTTGCCCTATGGACTAGCAAGCACACACATGCAAAACAAGGGAGGCAATTACAGTTGTGCTATAGTTGCATTTCCAATGAATTCCTAGAACATTTGTAACTGATTCTGTGAGAGGCAACCAAAGGCCTTTGGAAACAAAAAATTATAGACCAGTTTAACAATCCATTTAGCAGTAGAGTGAGTAGTTTAATTGCATGTGAATTCTCCAATTCAAATGTAAATTAACACATAGAGAGCATATTTTAGAGACACAGATGCGAGTGATTTACTTGTTCCTTTCTGTTTGTATCATAGTTAAATATAACACAAGTTTAACAAAATAAAGGATGCTCCTGGCTAAGAAACTAAATGTTGATGGATCCAAAATTCCTGCAAATGAATGTATCTAGTAAAAATAAAATAGAAACACATGAAAAAAAATAGAGCAACTGAAACCTACCAATAATTTGCCTCAGAAATATCAGAAACATCATAAAATAAGCTTGGAATCATTGGTTTCCCATCTGCCAGGCAGAAGCATACTGCAGATCTGGAAGCTGTATGAGTTGATGGAACTTGACACGATCTCAAAGTTTCAGAGTTATGTCAGATAAAATAAAGCTAGGAGAATTACAGAGCAGTTTTAATAGTGATCTTCCACTAGCAATGAAACTAAATAACTAAGTATCTGCAGATACCTCAATTTGCTTAGAGGTCATGGATACACTGTATGAAAACTGGTTCCTATAAACAATTTTTCTTTTTTTTTTTTTCATTTCTTTGCTCTGAAAATATTTGAAGATGTTAAGACATACATCAACTTACGTAATAAAATCATTTGTAAGGAAACATCAAAAAATATAGGCTATTTTAGCACACTTAGTATTGAAACATATTGGGTGGCGGTTTTTTAACTTTTGGACAGAATACTTAGGTGGAAAGTTGAGTAAGTTGGATATTGAACATTTTAATAAAAGGCAAAAAGGGTGGTAAAGCTGATTAACTTTCTAAAGTGTGACTGAATATGGAGCATCATTCAAAAAAAGTTATTTATTTTACTTGCCCTGTAAAGTCATTATCATCACAAATAGGTGTCATCTTTACTAGCACAGTAAAGAAGATGACTTTTAAATAGTTCTTTTTTTCCATGTTCTTCTTGAATTTATTTTGAATGACAACTTTAGCAATATGCTTTGTCTGCATCCCCTTTTCCTAATCAACTAGTGATACCCAGGCACATCTTGATTCTCGTTCCATCATTTAAATCTTGAAATGTGCCACCACACATTTACATAGGTAGAAATCTGCCAGTTCATGGCTGTGTCCAAAAGCACGTGTACTCCTGAGCCCTGTTGATCTGAGTTTAATGAAATTAAATTTATTTGACCACACAAATCCTCCCCACCTGCCTCACTCTCTTTTCTGTGTCTGTGCTGCATGAGTACCCAGCTTTGATTTCAGTGCTAGCAGAAATCAGCTTGAAGTATATTAAGTTTCAGATAGATTTATAGGAGGCACGTTACAGCAAGTATGATAATCAACTGTCTAAGCTACAGCAAAATCCCAGTTTCTTCTTGACCTGGGTAAAATCAACTGAAATGCAGTTGCAAACAATGCTTTTGAGGTTTAGCATCAGCTCTGATTCAGAACAGACTCTAGTTTAGATGGTGATTTACCATCTGTTTCAGAGTCATCTCTTCTCTGGGTTTACCTGAAATTCATTTTGGTGGTGAACAGCCTGGGAGCACGCTGCTGCTTTGGACAGGCACAAAGAAGTAATGCTCTTCCATTCCAGAAAGAGTATCCAGCAATTTTGAACTTTGGTGAAGAATTTCTGTACCTGTTTATATATTTTTTTCTGAGCTGCAGGAAGAAATGAAAGTAACATCCCCCAAAAGATTTTGTTGCTGACTTCACAACAGTTTATGAATCTCTCCTCTCAGACCCTTTCTCACAAAACCTTTGTAGTTCTGTGTTTCTTACACTGGCCATGGGACATGGATGAGAAGGATCAAAGTAATTTCACCAGCTGTTTCATAATACAAACAGACACAAGCTCATAGAAGGTAACCTCTCATACTAAAATCCATATTGATTAAAGCAACAGAACGTGAGCTCCAGTCCTTATTATTCAATGGTTGGGGGCATAAGGAGCATGTATTTGCTCTATAATAAATGCATTACTCTTGCAAATATATCTTATATGAAAAAAAGCTGCTTAAAGACACAAAGAAGAAAACATGTCAGAAAAGGACTGAGATCAACATTATTTTTATTACTTCAGTGAAAATCAAAGAGCATATGACCTATCATTGAGCTCATTATACTCTCAAGTCACATATTAAGGCACAGACATGGAGATGATAAATTTTTTCACCTCAGATGAGCAACTATATCCTCCCAACAGATAAAGAACCAAATTTTGGACAACAGCCCAAGCTTCTGTTGAATAAGTGAAACAAAGTCTGCTCACTCAAAGTTTTAAAAAAAGGATCCTCTCTTGTAGCAAATAGAGAAACTAACCAAGGATGATGTTTAAGCTGGGACAACCTTCTCAGGATTAGCATTTATTGAGGTTTTCATTATTTTAGCAGGAAAGAATAAGTACAAATAGTCACTGTAAAAGAACATCGCACAAAATCTTTCTTAATGAGACGTGTTCTTGTTGTTTCTGCTCTGTAAAGTGTTTTTAATCTTCAAAGTTGACTATCTGGCATATTTCATAATAGCAATTTATTTAAATTGGCCACACAAGTACATACAATACACTGTTATTTGCAGAACTGTCTGCTTTTGCAAATTGCTGCTATTGCATTTAGGATTGATTTATAGACATAGGGAGACTGCCAAAACAGATTTTGTACTACTCTGCTGATTTCAGAGCTACTCAAGTTTAAATGGAACATTCATAAACAGAAACAAATTATGTAGATAGAAAATTTTACTTCGTTTAGACAAGAAAAAGCTTACAAACTCAAAATTTTTTTGTATTTGAAAACGTATTTGTGAAGGAACAAAATTTTATGCTGAACAAAAAAATTACAGAACAAGAAAATTAGGAATATGACACAAGTAACAAAAGCCAACAAATAATCTTAAATGCAAAAGACTGTATCATTTACTTCACAATATGCAAGTTGAACAGTCTTGCATGTTACTAATGGAGCAATTGATGTATGTGAGAAGAGCTCACTTTCAGGACAGGTGTGAAACACGTTTCAAGATAAGAAAATAAGCCTTAGAGAGCTATTGCTTGTTTCTATTATTTGTCACCAGACTTCTCACTGTGAAAATTCTCATTCATACTTTAAAAAGGAAAATATTCTGAATGCAGGTAGTGCAATTTGATTTCTTTTTTTCAAGACTTAAATTCAATTTGCTTTTGTATCCTCCTCTTCAAGAGTAGGTTGGCAAGCCAGTTTTTGTCCAAATGCATTCAAATCTCTCTGCTGTTTTATCCCTCTGGTGAGCTTGTGCAAGCATGTCAGAAAGTGGCTGTGAATTTACCAATAAACAGAGTTTGGGAATAGTCAGGAAACAATTCATTTAGAGCATTTTCTACCCGCAATAGCAAAGGCACAATGAGTATAGACTGAGCTCAGGCCAGGTGAAGAGTACAACTAATAGGATCTGGCTGCTACTAACAGGATCTACTGGAGCCCCACTAATGTCACCGAGTTTTGAAACTACTTCAGTAAAGGTGATTCTAACACGTCAGCAAAAGAGACTAGTTTGCAGTCTGTATCTCTTGAAGCTGTTAATGTTGCTTTAAAGCTGTTACAAATTATGCAAGTTGAACTGTGTTTCACCTGTATGATAGCACAGCAATAACACCCTCCTTATCTACTGCACGATGGTTTGTTTAATATGCAGTTAGGTAGAACCAGCTTTTGAAGCCCATAATGTCAACAGATGCACACTCCTCTCTCACAAGGAAGTGAATGAATAAATGGAAAATTCAATTTTGCTTCCTACTAAAATACCAATTAACTGTTATCGCTCGTTTTGTTTCGAAAGACTTATAGGTGGGGAGGGGGAAATAAAAAGTTTTAAATATCTTCCACAGGGCCGAGAGTTTATCAGTGAACTTTCTTAGAGATAGCTGCTTAGTCACTGCCACATGGAACCATCAGGGTTGGTAGAGACAAACACGATTTCAAGCACTTTCCACCCAGGACTAGTGGCAACAGACGTGAGATTCTGCATGGCTCCCATTACTTCAAAACACTGCACATGACATCAGAGTGGTCTTCAGGAAAGAAAACACTTTTGCTTTCAAAAAAACCTACTGGAGTGGCAGTAGTTTTCCAGGCAAAAATTAGTGACTTGGTAGAATGCAAATGAAGCAGTCAAGACACCTCATGGAAGTATATAAATTAACGCATTTGGCTTTTTTGTGACCAATTGTTCTCCATATTGAATGTCTGGAAAACTATTTTCATGACATCAGGTAGCATGTAAAAAAAAAAAAAAAAAAAAAAAAATTAAAATTAGCAGGTAATTGAATGTATTTTCAGAATGTAAAGAAAGATAAATAACTTTTAGTAGATGCTTTGGAATTACCCATACATATATAAAAATTGAAAGTTGGCTTGGAGGGATTTTTAGATTTTGTCTGATTTTTATACATAATTATAAGACAATAAAAATTACAGGTGTTGTTTTACAAGGTGCTACAAAGACCTTCTTTCGCCACCCAGTTGTTAGCAAAACACAAATAACTGTATAAAGCACTGAACTGACTTTTCAGAATATTTTCTCATCTCTCTTCCACAGTAGAAATGAAAAGTTGGCAGAACTCTTCAGCTGTGATAAAACTGAATGACCCCAACACCAGTAAAAGTGATCCTTTGGTCAGTAAGGGTTATCCTAGTATTTTCTGAATCCGTATGCAAAAGTAGGTCCTTGAATTCTTGCTTAGAAAGGGGAAACTTAGGAGAAATATTTTTGCCTTCTGTTTCTGCTTTATTGTTGACCCAAGTTAGACCATTGAAAAAGGTTGAATACTAAGGAAAGAGTTCTCCCTCATTTTGCATACAGAATATAAAGGGAAGAATAGATTTTGAGCATCTTGAAAGTAAAGAGGTTTGAAAAGATAGGGAAAATTCCAGCAGTCTACATAACTGCGTCTGTAAACTGTGGTTTTGCCTTCAGCAGACTTCTGCAACAGCAAGCATGATTCTTTATACATTTAGAGTCATACATTCACCAAAAATTTAAAATAATACATATAAAAAGCTTGAAATTTTTAATTTCATTTTCTCCCACAATATATTAACAACCACTCAGCAGCATCAAATAGAAAAATTTCATAGAAGCATTACCATCATGGTACATTTGATAAGCGAGTTATTACAACAGAAAGGATGAGCTTTTTCTTTCCCAGCTACATCTTGCCCCAAATCCTTGCCTTAAACACGACTACAGCCTAAGGAGGTCCCTAAACTTGCCTTGTACTTTCATTGTATAGAGTCACTACAGTTCTTTACATTTTCATCTAGTCCAAACCACATAACTGCTATACATCCCTTCACATTTTATATGCCACTTTATTATAAAGAATCAAAATGGACCCTCAATGTCTTTAGAAAGTCTGTAGATTAATACTAATTGTAGTGGGGTTTAAATCATCTTTATGAATAAGGACATTATCTGATATGTGTAGGGTTAAATGGAGTTCATATTCAGTAAGTAAAAGAACAGTCAGGTACTTATAAGGTCTTAACTGATGAGCAAATCTACTTTAAAAAATGCAACTTTCAAAGCTCATGAGTTTATGAGATTTTAATTAAAGCGATCTGCTCTTAATTTAACATGTACCCTAGATACCCAGGTAATGAATTCAGTAGATTTGAGGATGTGGGGTGGATTTTTTAATTTGTCACTATTATTCTAAGGCTATTTGCACTGTAGTACTAAATCTGCTTCACATGGACAGTGTTTTTAAGAGAAACAGAGCTAGATTTATATAGTTGCTCAAGGCATGGGTTCAATTTTCCCTCTTCTGCTGTACCTGTAATAAAATTCCGGACTAGAAACATTTTTAGAGCACTATACTTGGTTGAAGCTTGATTATTTGAAAATTCTTTTAAAAATTAAGAAACAAGGGAAGGCTGGCCTTTTAATGAAAAAATAGGATTTATGTTTTAGGTGTGTCAAAAATCCTTTTTGTATGTTGAGCAAAATAAGCAGAACTCAAAATTTTCAACTTGACTGGAGTTTAAAGAATTTTGGCTGTATAAGTATTGCAATGGGAATTTCTGGGTGCCTACTTTAATCAGAGTCCATCTCAACAGAAGAGTGTAACTTTAATTTAAAAAAAAGGTAGTACCTTCTCTTTAAGCTGTATTCCCATTCTCATGTTTATTATTTCAACTTTTCCCCATGTTGAAGATTTGTCATGTGTAAAAATGTGTAAACATGCCCTTGAGGATATCATATATGGCAAGCATTTCCTATGAACATAGGGATAATTAGCCAGAGGATATGGGCAAAAACACTCCATCAAAACAGAGGTTGTGATAAAATGCCTATCACAATTCAAAGTGCCTTAAAGTACTCTCTTATTTTACTTGAGATTATATATCCAGATGATAGTGGTTTCCTACCTTGCTTAGTGTATCATTTGACCCCTTTTGTATATTCTTCTGCAGTCTAAGCATTTCACCCTCAGACTGTTTCTCCTTGAATTCTGTTTAAATTTTCCCTTTACCCTCAACCAGTTACTCCTTAAGTAAAAATCACCACATAAGTTCCCAAAAAGTTAATAATTTCCTCCTAAAATCCAGAGTCTATTCACTGGAAAAATGACACACTCTTTTGGAATTCAAGACTCCTGATCACATCTTTGGTCCATGAGGTTCTACAGCTTCAGTATGGTAATGACCAAGATGCTGTAGAAGACAGGAAAGAAGGAAAACAGCATGTATTTGTTTTCTCTTTTGGTTTTTGATAGAGTTGATTTTCGTAGCAATGTCACTCCCTCTAGATGTAGATATTTGTGGTAGATTGAAATTCTTGGAAAAACAACCTGTCATGCCATTCTTTTTGATGCTCTTTTTCTCAGAGATGTAGATAAAATGAGTTTCATAAAGAGTATACCAATGATTTTTTTCTCCATGGCAAAATCCCAGGAACTAACGATCATACTCAGAGCTGTGACAATATGTCACATTTGGAACACCAATGTTAAAGGAAAGAATAAGTATAGGTGAAGGTATTTGCCTTAATCAAAACTATTTGCCTTAATCACTCCCCATGGGTTTATGCTAAGTAGTCTCCTACGCCACTCTAGGGGACAATGGGATCAAAAACCAACATAGATTTGGATCCAATGAACAACTATGCAAAAGACATAGCACCTCAGACACCTTAGATGTCCCTTCAAAGTCCCTACCAATACATTATTTCAGAGACCTTTCTAGTCTTACTCTCTGTATCTTTCTGAACACATTCCTCTTTATTAAAATCTGTAAGAAATTATCATAATTCACTTTCACAATATGCGGTAATCTTGGTCGAGAGATTTGTGGCACATGAAAGTTTTTCAATTTCTTCTAGGTTTAAAGCCAGAGGGAAGGGGAAAAGGCTTCTAATTTAATATTGCTGAGTGGCCCTCAGCAATACTAGCAAAGGAAAAAACACACCAGTAGCAATAGGAAATTACATTTCAAAAGCCTTTCTTTTTTTCAAGCAGACAACTGAGCCTCAAATGGTGATCCTTAATACCCGCTGTCTAGGCAGCAATTCTCTGTTACTCACATAGGTATTTTCAGAAGGTAGCAACCTGGCATTAAAACTCCTATGCAAATATCCCAGGAGCAAACAAATTTCTCTCACTTGTTCAGCTCACCAGCTCCACTGTATATACAGGTTCATTAGCTATGAAGAGGTTAATCTTTGATTACCAAAAAAGATCAATCTATTCTTGGTCATACAGAAACAATGGACTTGGTTTGTAGAGAGGCTGAATCAGTAACTGTACGAATATATACTTTCCTGGCTGATTCAGGATGTATTACTCAGCAGTTGCTTCTTGTATTAGAAATTTGAAATTTTTCAATATTTAACATCTCTTGAAAATCTCTAAGTGAGAAAAAAAAATGAAGTATGGGAAATGTTACACAATTCACTATAATTGGTACCTTTATCCTTGTGACTAACAGGTATCTTTCATAAGAGCTATAACTATTTTTTACTGTATCATTAAAGTTTCAAACAAAAGAAGTTCAGAGAATACTAACATTAGGAAGAGGTATAGGAAAATACCTGGGTTTTAATTCGTTTTATGTCCCATCAGTTCTTCAATTTACACATCCACTGTTGGAGTGTGGTCCAGAAATGTTTCAATGAATTTGTAATGCTGGTGATTTTCTGTGACACACAGTGAGTTCTTTAATCCTATCTCTAAATTAACCTTGTTTGAATGGTGTGATTAATCAATTGACACCATTATCCTTAAGACAAATACTTCAGGCAAACTTCCACTAACATTTCTCTTTTCATTAATACCTAATTCAGAATAATTGTTTTCATATCTTCTCATTATTAGTCAGGCTTTATCTCCATTCATATCTGACAAGAGGACAGGAGGACCAGAGGTAGGACAAGTATTGACATATCCTCCAAGAATACAACAGATTAATTATCTTTTTTTTTTTTAATATAACTGCACTGTTTTTCTTCTTCATTTGTAACACTATAATGGGAGGCCACTGAACTTACCAAAATAGTCTTAAATCTTCTTATTATAAGTTTGCATGAGTTTAAAATTCATAAGTATGCGAGTTTAGGTACTGTCTATCTATACAATAATTTTGTTCCTCATGTTCAGTTTCAGCTGCTGTTATAAAAACCAATCTGTGCAGACTGTCAGGGCTCCTCTGGTACATTTAAATACCAATTAGAGATTATCACATCTTCTGTAAATTTTTTTATGTGTAGAACTTCTTTAATGTCATTGGTGTTAGTAAATACACTGGCCACTGCCTTCTCTAACTGCCAGACTGCTGCTTGACAATGTAGTCATTTTCTATGGCATCTGGTTGTGTATCTAAATGAAAAGAAAGCAGAAAACCTACATTAACATTATTTTTTTTTCTGCACAGTTGTTTTTATTTTGTTTTTTTCCCATCCTCAAGTTCAGACAATGCTACTGACCTGAAAGATTCCAAAGAGGGGGGTAGAGTGGGATTAGAAGAAATATTCTAAAGTATGGACTTCAACATCGTAAATCAGTGTATGTTATCCTGGATATAAAAGATTGAGGGTGATGAGTGACTACTACTAATCCATTTTTAAAAGCATATCAGAATGGCAAAATACAAAGGTCACAGGGAGATATCTACACATGCTAGAGAGATAAGAAAAAGGATGACATCATTAACTTTTATTGTAAATACATAATAAATAATAGTGCTAGTTCAATCACTGCATACTTGCAAATACTGCTGTTTGTTCTATATGCTTATATTCCTTAAAATTTCAATGTAATGCAATATGTATCTAGCAGCAAATACCCACACATTAACTTGTTAGTCAGAAATCTATTTATACCTTCAAAAAGCACTCTGAGACATCACCTCTGACAGCAACTGTAAATCATTTTATGCTAATATTGGTTTACACAGTTGTACTGTATTTAACTCAGCATATAATAACTTTCCAAACATATACACAGTATTTTTGATTCAAGTCATTCATAACATACCAGACATGGGTAGCTGGGACCCATGCACAGAAAGGTTCAAGATGCAGAAATAAATTTTTAAAGGTGTTCCAGGTTTTCAAGATGAAATTACCTGGCTTGAACTAAATAAAAGTTATATCAATCATAAAAAATCTCCTATCTCCATGAATAATATCAACACATACAATTTTGTTTCCTATTCCTTAGCTAGAGTATATACTTTATGACAAGATATCATATTTTTCAGTTTTGTCTCTGAGGTTTCTTGGGTCATAATGTTATCTGGAATAAAATCACAGAATCATAGGATGGTTTAGTTTGAAAAGGACATCAAAGATCATGTCATTCCAACTTGCCTGCCATGGGCAGAAACATCTTCCACTAGAGCAGATTTCTCAAAGACCCATCTAACCCGGCCTTGAACACTTCCACGATCCACTTCTCTAGGCAACGTGTTCCAGTATCTCACCACCCTCACAGTAAGGAATTTCCTCCTAATATTGAATATAAATCTGCCCTCTTTTAGTTTAAAACCATTCCCCCTTTTTCTATCACTGCATGAACTTGCAAGTAGTCCCTCTCCAGCTTTCTTGTATGTTCCCTTTAGGTGCTGGAAGGTGCTCTAAGATCTCCCCAGAGCCTTCTCTTCTCCAGGTTAAACAAACCCCGCTCTCTCAGCCTGTCTTCTAAGGAGACATGCTGCAGCCCTTGTGGTCTCCTCTGGACTCACTCTAACAGGTTCAAGTCCTTCTTTTGTTTGGGGGGCCCAGAACCAGACACAGTACTCCAGGTGGGGTCTCACCAGAGAGGAGTAGAGGTAGAGAATCCTCTCCGTGGACCAGCTGCTCACATTGCTTTTGAAGCAGCCCAGGGTACAGATGGCTTTCTGGGCTGTGAGCACACACTGCTCACATGTTGAGCTTCTTGTCCACTAACAGCCCCACCAATGGGGAGTTTTTCTCCTCAGGGCTCCCCTCAATCCATTCTCTGCCCAGACTGTATTTTTGTTTGACAGCTCACTTGACTCCGATGTAACCATGCTAACTAATGAACCCTGACAGATTAATGATTTCTTTTTAAATGTGTTTTGTCAGATGTCTTTTATTTCTTTTTTTGCTAACTTTTAAGGAAAAATTAGTAGGCATAATCGTCCTTTCAATAAGCAGTGTAGGTTTGATCTTCTCATCTTATTTTCATACAACCACTATGCAATATTTAGGCTTAACAAACATCTCATTCTGTTTCTCACCCATTCCTGGTGAAGTATAGCAATCTTCAGTTCCCAAAGACTTTCTAAATTCCTGATGTACAAAAAACCCCAAACCAAACAAAAACCCACCCCACTATTTCAGCTTTTCTAGAAACAAGTGCTGTTAATTTACTTGATTGATACTTCAAGGATTATGATATATCCAAGTATAAGTTGCTTTTGTTTTCTTTTGGAACCTCTAATGAATACTATCTGTGGCCTAATGCATATAGCAAACCTGAGGTAAAGCACACTGGAAGGGTTTGATGAAACTTTATAGAAAACATTGCATGACACATGAATATGAAATGAATGAGAAGGAAGTAATATTTCTATACCTCAGATGGTTATGCAGCTTACCAGATTTCAAAACTCCGAACCTTCTCTTACTGATAAGGTATTTTAAACTATTTTATTTTTTTTAATTAATTTATTTATTTTTTTTGTGAACTAGACATTGCATACAGTAAAAATTAGGTATTTGTAAGTTAACTTCCTTTTAGTTGGGAGTTGGATCTTTTGATTATTTTTCCACCTTTCTTAGTATTTGGATATGTTGACCATTTGCAATGTAAATCTTACTCAGAAGATCTCAATCTATGGGAAGTTACCTAAACGAGATGTAAAAAAATGAACCTTTTAGTAGGTAAAGTTAACTGTGCTAAGCAGGAGTTCTGTAACTGGCTGTGAAACCTACTCTACATTTCAATAAATCAGCTGTACATTTCTTCTTGTTAACTCATCCTGAAAAGTTCCTTCACATGAAGAGCTGCATTGATTTTCAGCACTTTGAAAAGGACCAGAGGTGGTAGCAGATTCTAGCAACAGGGACAGCATTCTTGTAGCAACTAACTGACAAATCAATATACTATCTGAAAGTATTAATTAGTGAGGGATCTTTTTTTTAATTGCCCACAAAACAATGAAAATAAGACAGCAAAGACTTGTGAGCTAATTCCTACATTCATAACTTCCACTTTGTTACCTGAAATAGTTTTGTTTTATCTACACAAACTCATTGGTATTTTGCTTTCTATAATTAGCAGTCATAAACTAGAATTATTTGTTAGAACTTCAGTGAATCAAAAAAAAAAAATCAAACTAGAAGACTGAGAAATAACACAAAGAATTCATTTATTTTCTATAGGAGAAACTAAACATCATTTCTCCTCAATGTCTCATTGAAGCTAAATCTCTTCATGTGAAGAGTGAATACAAAACAATAACAAACAAGAAAAAGTGTTCCTGGTACATCTGTGTTGTATTTTCAGAGGTAAATGTGATTTCAAATTCATTGGAGAGAGAAGTCCTGTGAGAAGGGCATAAGTTCATTCATAATTGGAGAAAGGAAAAAAAGAGTCAATATTTTTACCCAGGTTGTTTAGAAGTGGAACTCAGGCGCATTGAATATATATATGTGCATATATATATATATATGCTCTTGTTTGTGTGTAAAATCTACCAACTGCACTGACATAAGTAAGATGTAGCAAAACAAATTATAATGTCACTTTTATTGAAGTGGCATAAGACAGGGAAATCCTGCCATTTCCATGCTGTTCACCTACAGATTTTTGGTCATCTGCATGGCTACTGAGTTTCTTTGCAGAAATATGAATTTTACAAGCAAGAACATCCACCACGCTATGGTTGTGTAATGCAGGCATGAATAGCACACTACTTGTCTCAGTTTAATGAGACTGAAGTGGTTTTTTAAGGAGGGTGAGTTATGAGGAAGAACAAACTCCTCCCTCTAAGCAACCGTAAATCCGAAATTAAGAGGCTCCAATTGAGGAAGTACGGAGAAAGAAAAAATAACAGCCCTTTATTAAAAGATATATGTGTATTGGCAGAACAACAAAAGAACACAAAAACAACCAAACAATAATCCCGTACCAAAAAATCCCCCTCAAAAAGGAAACAGTTCGGCACTTTCCACCTTTTGATGCAATTCTAATCACCATCAGGAGGGGTCGCTCCTGGATCACTGGAGGAGCAGAACCTGCAGTTGCTCGGTGTTGGTCAGCAGGTCTGTTGGGTCTGGCAGTCACCGCATGGGGCCCTGGTATGTGGGAGAAGCCGAAATGGAGGTCTTCCCCCCCTCCATCGAGAAGGGGAAGAGGAACAGGGGATAAAGGGGTTCTTCCCACGAAACTCACGCTGTCTGCGGCTGGCTGTGGCTGGGAATTCCCCCTTTTCGTCAATGGACACATGCCGCTGCCAAGGCGGGAGCGGAGGAGGGAGGGGGTGACCTCCTCCTGAAAAAGTTCCTCTGCAGGTGGGTCAGACCTCTCCGATGAAGTCTGAACAGGTCCAGGCTGGGGGCAGAACAAGGCGCAGGAAGACGAAGGCAAACCGGAGCCAGAAAACAGCCAGATGACCAGGCTGAAAATATAACAACCTCAGAGCCTTTCCACCCACATCCCTCCCTCTGCGTCAGGGCAGAAGAGAAGTGCCTGCCATTTCCCAAGGAGTGGGACAAAAAACCACTCACCCCCCCACGCACCCCCAGTCTTCTGACAGCCATCAGTCTGGAATGCAGGCCTGCTAGTTAGTTCTTTTGTGTGTGTCGATTACCCCAGGCAAACCCCTTCCCCCTCCCTTGTTCAACACCTTTCTTTTACAGTGATGCAGGGGAAAGAAAAATTCCCCGCTTGGTTTTTTAGAACAAGCAAACCTATGACACTGCTGTATGACGAGAATACCTGGCAGCCATGCTGCACACTGGAGGCAATGCTGGAGGACACTCAACAATGATGCTTACGATGTGTCTCACAGTCACAGTTGATAAAACAAATATGAACAAGGGGGAGATGGTTCATCACAATGAGTAGGATATAGCTAGCCAAAAAGGTTAAGTGAAAAGTAAACATTAATAGTGTTTCAAAGGCTGAAACACACCCACAGAAGAGTCTTAACAGATAGGATAAAAATCCTGGTAAAGAAGCTCTGTTATCTCAGCTGAGGTAACACCATTCTCTTTCAGACATCTCAATCTCAGATGAACCCAACTTTAGCTGATAATGTTAAAACCTCAGCTTCTATTTAGCTCTTATGTCTCTGTTGAAATCTGTGGGAGCCCAAACCCAGCTTTCAGCAAAGGAAAACAAAGGCTGACAAAAACCTCGCTGTCTGAAGGAGCTGGACCCTTCTCACAAGACCTGTTAAAGTTCTATCTTATGGATCAAGCCTGGCTCCAGCAGAAATCAGAGAAGACTTTTGAGATGATTGTATCAGACCATGTCTAAACCCCTGTAATCCCTCTATCCCCCATGTAATCCTACTAGAAGAAAAATTAACTATTTGGAAATTGCAGTAAAAACTTGTGTAATTCCATAATTAACATAACTCGTCCCCTTCATTAACATGTCCAACCTCAGATACCTTTAAAATAGTGTTCTCGTGTTCAATAAACCATTCCAGTTCCCCCATACTGGGATCGTGTCTAGCTTTTATTTTTCAGACCGCCACTGAAATCTAAAAAGAAAAAAAAATTAGTGCAAATATGCTGAAAGAATAAAAGTGTAAGCTAAAAAAAATAAGTTAGTGAGTTGCTATTCTCAAGTATTTTCCACCATAGCAATTCATAGCCAAAGGTGAAATTTCCTAGAGCTAAATTTTCAGGCAAACCTGAGTGACTTTACCTTTCGAACTCTTGAGCTGCTTTTTACATTAGAACTTGTAACCTTCAGCATTTCAAGTTTTCAGAAAATCTTAAAGTCATCTTGAACAAAAGTTTAATTTGGATGAATGTATCCTTGAAAAATGTCTTCTGTTTCAGGTGGAGGTGTCTCTACTGTATTCCCCATCTTAATGCTGTCATAGTAATCTTAAAAAGGACTTCTATAGAAGATATCGCCTAAGTATAAGCACTTTCTCTAAAAACAGGGACGAGATTGTAGTTTTAATGAAACAAATAGAGATTTTATCATTGTTGTAAAGATCAGGATTTTACAAAAAAATTTACCTTGTCAAAACTTACACAATTTTCTTTAACTAAACACCATTTTTCCTCTCCCATGTTTGCTAGAATTTCTATTATAGAAGGTTCTTGGGGATGTCTTCATGCTTCATAACAAACATCAAAATCAATAAATTCATGTGGATAATTTTCATATATATAGGTAATTTCAGAGGGAGTGATGGAGTAAGTGCCTAGAGATATGTATCAGGTGTTAGAATTATAGTTCTACAATTTTCCACGATTTTATCTTCCGTTGAACAAGAAGAAAGAACACTTTGTCCAAGACTTTTTAGGAAATATTACATAATTTCAAGGCTATTTTGTGTGAACCTTTGGTAATAGGTTAAATTTTCCCTCTTAACTTTCAAACATAAAAGAAATACCTACACTGAAAGATATTCTGTCCCTGAATATTGTGGCCTCTTTCAGCTAGATTTCTTGGGTTTAACCCTTGGTTAAAAGGGTGATTGAGACTGTAAGGAACCTCATCAGGTCACCCACTTCCTGCTCAGGGCTCATTAATTTACAGGAGTTCAGCTTGTGCTGATATCTCTACGTTTATGGGCTACTCAGAACACCATACCAAGTCCATTCTACACTTCTAACCTGGAATCCTGAAATAATTTTCTCAAAACACAGGTGTGCAGTTATATTTGAAAAAGGAATCAAAATTAAAATACTTCACAGTTTTCTTCATTCAAAAAAATTGTATTGCCGGTATTTGCATATTATAAATCATTTATTGGAATACATTTGGATTAATCACTTTGCTACTTGAATTTTAAAAGAGGTTTTTTCTGTTGTGATACACTTTCTTCCATTGGATGAAATACTGGATTTATCTGGTATGGTACTGTAAAACCCAGAGGGCTTTTCTCTCAATATCGTTACATGGGCCAAAAGCCCATTACACCTGGTAAGGTAAAGCAGTTTTCTTGCCAAGTAGTTGGTATATTTTACTGTATTTAAAAATATGAGCAAATAAATATGGATGGTGGCATGAAGTCTTCTACATAAACAGAAAATAATCAACGTGACTACCATATAAGTGAGAGATACTGTTTGTTTTGGCACAGGAAAACTTGTTTACATAATCATTTGTGGGAAAGGGGAAAGTCCTGAAGCTTCACAAAATCTGCTACACTGTATCCCAGTCTTTCCAGTGAAAACCATGCTTCTGCAGCATTCATATTCTTAAGTAATTTCAATACATGGGATATTATTTTTTTTCCTTTGAGAACTATCTGTGAAGGAGACTCATTTGTAATACCTGACAGTGAAAAAGTAGCCCTCGAATGTATGACATCATTTACCTGCAACACATTCCTGTCTTGGAGACAGACTGATACTCTATATGACAGTTTTCCAAATAAATCTCATTCCATTCTGTCTTGTAATTGTTGCATTTCTCAGTGCTGTCTATTAAGACTTGCTAAAAAAAGTCAATTATTTTCAGCAGAAGCCATGCTGTGTTCTGATTAGAAAGGAAACTGTGGAGGAATTAATGATTTTGAGGCAATAAAATAAAAAATCCTGCTCATGCTCTATTACACTAATCTTACTTTTTAAGACATAATTCAGATAATTAGTCAGGTGTTACTGGCTCAATTCAGAACAACCACTGTTGTATCTTTTATATTAAAATCAAATATGTTTTTAATAGATGATTGTATTTCAAAGCTTGAGTAGTGACAGGAGTTCTATTAGCAATAGCAAATAATTAGATAGTGATAAATGGAAGTGTAATAAAAACTCTGGGCAAAATTGCCCCTCTTCACACAGTGAACACCACTCAACTTTTGAATCACTGAAGTGTTGTGCTTAAGTCAATCAATGCCCATGATTTGTATTCTCCATATAACTTTCAATACACATGAATTTTATACACTTTTAGCTTATCTACCTCACTAAATTGTGACAGTCTCCGCAGTCAACCAAACAAGAACAAAAGTATAGTGATACAGAGGTACTGCAATATCTATAACAAATATTCAGGGTTTGCTGGAGATCAGAAGGACTATTTTCTAGAGAATTCAGCAAATTTTTGGTAAGGTTTTTGGTTTTGAAACTTACAATAAAATGTCATTTTCCTATTTTTTTAACATTGTCACCAATTTCTAGAAGAGTGAAAGTTCTAAAAAAGAGGGAAACACTTTTGAAAGCATATATTTTAAAAGTAAATGTAACCACCACATAAAACTGCAAAACTATCCACAGAGAAGTTGAAATAATTCTTACTCTGTATTGGGTACAGGGAGGAGCTCAAACAGAAGCACCACAGGTTCCTGCAAGAAAAGCTAACCAAACAAGCAGGTCTGTGTGAGCGTATATATGTTCATAAAGAGTCAATTAGCCAAGAGGTTGCAGTAGTCAGAGATAGTCAAGTATTCTGCTTTTTTTGGGAGAGACGACATGGAAAAGGCTTTCCTACAGATTTAGCCGGGTATGAGCAGAGGGAAGCATTATTTAACCACGTAGACTAAAAGGAACAGATCAGCTAAGAAAGAATCCTATTCATTTAGAAATTCCTTTGTACTTGAGAGAGAGTATTTGAACCTGAATTCTTCACACAGCAACAGATACCTGCTGGACCATGAAAATTATATTTGATAATCAATATATTTTGATAATTAAGTGTAGATTTCTCTGTTTCAGTGTGGATTTAAGTTTGACTGAAAGATACCTTCCCAATGACAAACTTAAAAAAAAAGAAAAAAGAAAAAAAGAGAAAATCCAAAAGTTTGGGGTTTTGATGATCCATACAACTTGTAAATTTCTGAGCATTTCCCACATGCTTCCAGACACCAACAATCACAATGAGGGATAGGAACTTGAGTTCACATCATGGAATTCATAGAAACCATAGCTCAAAAATTCATTCACACTGCATTTCTTATAGCTTTCATGAAGATACTTGCTTTCTAAGTTTCATTTCCCATTTACAGAAGCAGCAGGTCTACATCTGCCTTTCTGAGCCACTAGATGAGAACACAGAATATGTTTTGTTTCAGCAGCCTTTCTTAAGTTTTGGATGGGGTATTTTTATTAGTTCACTGAGGCCTTATGATCCCTTTGGTGTTATCATGAAACAACATAAATTATGAATTACTATGGTATGCAGAATTACTTGTCTAGAGATTGACTCTTATGCCTTATAGTCTGTAATACATATGGTGTCATAACTTTGCATAATGCAAAGTACACTGCACTATTTCAGTTCACCCTTTCCTTTATAAACTCAGTCAAACAAAGCACACTTATGTCACAAATACTGGGTTAAGGGGTTATGGCTCAGCCTTAGATGCTTGTTATTCCCCTCAGAAGGCAACTGCTGCAGATCAGCTGGTATTGCAGCATATACACAGCCTCTGCCTGCTCCAGTTCTGTCAAAGGGTCTGAGTCAAAAAAAAATTAAAATCCCACAGATGGGATGAGAGGGAAGCAGATGCATAGTTAAGCTGTCAGATCCAAAGGGTGATAAATTCTGCTTACAAAGGCAGAGGGTACAAAGGAGACAGCAACAAACCATCCAAGTCAGTGATCTAGGAAGCTGCTCAGCTGCAGACGGAATAGGAACTCTGACCACATCTTTAGATGTGCACTTGGGTGGTTTTTGCCAGTAGATTTCTAGTCCCATGGGACAAAGTCAAGTTTTGCAATGTAAGGAACTGCATGGTTCACAAAGGTATAAAATATACCTATTATATATATTTGTATACATGCTATAAGTATATACCTTTGCCTTTTTAAAATTGTATTCTTAGTCATATAAACTGGGATTATTTGCAGAATAACAAATTAATCAATAGGGTGAACTATGTTTTTACAGTACTAAAATTATTAGAGATATTACAATTTACAGCTGCTGAAATTCTTCTTCTACAGGACATTTCAAATCACATTTTCAGATTCTTGCCCCAAATGAAGTGAAGATACTTGGTATATAAAGATAAATCTAAATAGTTTTCACTAGTATTTTTACAAGCTGTGAGTATGTGAAACTTTTATCAAATTGTTGAACATCATACAGAGAGAATAGATAGAAGTGTCATTTATAAAACCAAAGAAGAAATATTTCTCATCTACTTTTCTAGATATCAGGAAATTATTCCAAACCAAAATGATGACTAAAATAATTTTCTCTGTTCTATGTCTGCTTCCCCTTTTGTATTAATTGCACTTCCATGTTTATCTGACACCAACCTGCTTTTAAATCACTAATTAAAATATGAAATGTGGAAAGCTATTTTTAAGCACAGAATTCTGTCGTTAAATCAAGCTGAATTATTTCCATATTCAAAGAGGTGTCACCATGCATTTCAGATCTTAGGTCCAAAATCGAACAGAAACCAAACAGAAGACACCAGCTTTCACATTGCTTTTCTGAACAAAGCTTTATGCTCTGTTTGCAGTCTTTCTTAACAGTTAACCAAAATCACTCTCCTCTGGGAACTATCCTGATCTAATTAGTGATTCTGGAGCATGACCACAAATACGGCCACGTTAATCTCATCTGCATTCAAAACACAGGGAAAAGTCTGTCATTGGAAAGAAAGAGTGCTTCTATTTCTTGTCCCTACACAATTCTACTCTGTCTCTACTTTGCTTAGCTGCTTATTCTGTATGTTTATTTTCTGGTACCAAAAAGCCCTTCATCCAAAGTTCACCCACAAAATACTCTTCTTCTGCAGGACATTTCAAATCACATTGTCAGATCCTTGCCCCAGATGAATTGAAGACACTTGGTATATAAAGATAAATCTAAATAGGTTTTTTACAAGCTCACATGAACACATAAGACTATGAAATACACCAAGAATAATCTGAAAATTATACTAAGCAATATCTTAAGTCTACTTGAATGTACTAGATCTAGCTCATGAAGGGACAGAGTCTGGCATTTAAACAAAAATGCTTTCATGTTCCATGTTGTTTGAGAATACAAGCTCTCACTGAATACAGGAGAAGAGCATCTTTCACAAGTGTTTTTAGGAGATTTACCTCATATTCCTGAATTCTAATCAACATTTTTTATATAACATTTTTTACTAAACAATATTTGCAGATACCTCTACAATGAAATGAAGTGTAACTTTAAAAAAATTATCTCATTTTTTCTACTTGCACAGGAACGTTTTCTGTTTAAGAGTTACATTTTAGGAGATAAATTCTACAGTGATAGGTTCACTGTAACATCAACATTCCCCTGCAAGAAGGCAGTACAACACCACATGGACTGCACGCTAGAGCTCCAATAGGTAACATCAAATATGATGCAGTAAATGCAAACTACTTTCATTTGGGTGTGGGGAGAGCAGCCCAAAATAGTTCATAGAGGCACAAATGTACAGTATCCTGTGGGCATCAGATAGCACAAGCATTTATTCTGTCACTCTTCCTCTGTCCATTGCACTTACTTCAGACTGTGTATTCAGGCTTCAAAAGGAGAGCTCCTGTCACATCAGAAGAAAACATGATTTTTTAATCCATTCAATTCCTCTCCTCTTACCACATTGTTTTACTTCAGACCATACCAAACTGTATCAAATTACAGGTATTTGCAATATGCTGCATCACATCATTAGCCAATGCAGACAAACTAAGGACAGATTTATGTATGTACATATAAAGATAACTGGCTCTGATCGCCACTGTTCCTCCAGCTGCAGTTTAGTTTCACAAATCACTCCAGGGATATACAAAACTAACAGAAAAAATCCATGCACCGTTTGAACATCTTTTGTACCTGTCTTATACTGCCAACTTGCACAAAATCCAGCTACACATAAATAATATTGTATGTGTATCTAACTTTGCAAATTTCATTTTAATAATACAGACAAACACAGGGATTACAAGTTTTTTGAGTCTTATTCTTTTCCACTTGTTGTCATGGATACTACATCTTCTCTTTCTCTTTTCTCTCCTTCATCATATTTGACTTTTCTCTGTTGGTGTCCATGGTGACATCCTGCTATCAGTACTCAATGCATGTCCCAACATCCACATTTTTATAATGGGCTCGGGTATTTAAAGAAGTTTCCCTTATGTGAGTGACATTATTGCATCTTAATCTCTCTTTACTAGCAAGAAAGAAAAAATTCCCTTTCTGTGTACTTATGAGATATTTTCAGTTTTATTCACTTGGATAAACTCATGAGCTGCAACATCTTATTTTCAGGATGGCCTCTGGGGACAGCTGCCATACATTCAATCCATCACACAGGAAAATGAGGATGAAGAGCAATCAGGCAAGTGTTTATGCATCAAAATATAATTGGCTAAATATTTCAGAGATGTGGAGACAGCACAAGCAAGCAGGCAGTGCTAGAAATTTCATAATCTGAGAAAACCAAGTTAGAGCATTTCAAAAACACACATTTCCTCCTACAATGCACAGTTCCTTTCAAATGATTTACCAATATACATCTTGGGGGGAAAAAAAGCACCCCAAAATACCAAAACAACCACTAAACCCAAAAATCCTAATACTAAACTGATGCATGGGATTTTGTTATTACTTTCCCATTTGATAGACTCTGTTCTCAGAGGACCCAGCATGTACAGTCAGTGGAGGGACAATCTACCACTTAGGACTGGCTTGAAGATGTTTTTTACACATCTAACTGATGTGAAGGCACAACTTGTACTAATGAGTTGGGGTTTTAAAGATGCAGGGTCATGTTGGTCTTGTGGCTTACTTACTATAAGGACCTGACAGTTTTGGTTTACAAGACAAACAAACAAACAAACAAACAGAAAAAGGTCTTCTGATATGATTCTGTAAACTAAGGGCAAAGTCCTGGCTCCAATGAGTCAGTGGCAAAGCTTCCACAGCTTCAATAAGGCTGGGATCCCAAATGGCACTTTGAATTTTCACAGTCAGTGAAGTGTAACCTGGGCATGCAAACTTCAGCCCCAGTGAGGCTCTGAAAGACAAAGCAGAAGTGAATCACTGTGTTAGACTTTACCTGGCAGAAGCTCTCAAACATTGCCATGAATATTTGGTGGTAGGAATCCTGGCATGCTGCTGTAGTCAACACAAAGAAATAATTCTGATCTCTCTTGATGTGATAAAGTAACCAAAAAAAGAGAGATGTTTATGGCTCCATGAAATCGTATTTGTCAGGGTACAAGTGTAGGAATTTTTAAGTTTATGCTATTCACAAGAAGTATTTCCTAGCACCATAAATTGTAGAAATTCAGCCATGGACACTGTAAATCATATTTGCTGGTTCCTCCCTGAGATGCAGTCCAGAAACAATTCCCCTAATTTCCTTCACTTGTTTTTCCATCTCCCCAGGAGACAGCTATTCTAACTTGCTTGCTCAGTACACTGAGATCTGAAAACTGGCTGCTAATTACCATGTGTTTCAATTCTGAACTGGTGATCTGGGAAATCAAACCATGGTCTCATATGTACAGTAAGATCAATAAGCTCCCACCTAGACTGCTGAGCCATGATGTCAGTATTGGCTGTTATATAGTTCATCCATCCCCTGGTTTCCCTCTAAATTGTAATGATCATGTGCTGTTAAATTATTCAGACTGTTCATATTTACCCTATTCTGAAAAAAAAAAAAAAAAAAACAAAAAGGAATGTGAACCTAGTAGCTATAGATAACTGATCTCAGTTATCTACAGTTTATACATTCAGATAATGTATAAAAAAGGGCATAGTTATTTCAAAGGGTGTTTTACAGGTGGTGTAATTTCAGCTTTTAAAAAGGGAGGAGACATGCATGAATTATGGCTATTTCCTTATTTAAAATCAATAGATTTTCCCCCTACAAAAATGAACTATGTAGATAAAAGCAGAATCACTGAACAGATAATCTATATGGAAAGAGTAGTGCTTTTTTTTCTCGTATAGGATAGTTGATAAAGGTCTATTGAATGCAATAGATTTCAGCAAATTCACACAAGTAGTAACTCAGACACTCTTCCATTATGTGTGTCCTCACTACCTGGTATCTCACTAATAATGAAGAACAGAGAAGAGGAAGAGTAACTTCATGTTTGTGTTTAGATTTCTATAGGTAAAGAACAGTCTTTATATACACTTATGAAATCGCTAGTTTTGGGAGGGTAATTTTGCAGCCCAGAGAAAAAGGTAACTAAAGTAAATTTCCATCTTGAATTACCTGCTTGGTTTTACAGAAGAAACCCAAATAAAAAGACAGTAAGAAAAGAGAACACTTACAAGGCAATACAAAATCGCTCCCTCATGGCTGGAGTGAAATTAAACTTGCAACAGACCAGATTTAACCAGGTTAAAAATTAAATACTATTACTGGCAAGCAGCATTTGCAAAGGATTGTGCAATTACGGACCAAAAAGGCAGGTTAATCCATTTTCAGTTTCATAGTTTGTGATACTGTCTTGATTTTTAAGGCATTTTCTGACATTGCTCAATTCTATTATGATGTTTCAAAATTAAAATCCTTTGTTTGTGGTCTCTGTATCTACTCTAATGCTAAAACCTTAAGCCTCTCTAAGGTCATTATCTGATCCCTCCAGTATATCCTCTTTGAAACCTTAAAGCTCTTATATAGGGACCTCTTACAGGGCCACACGTGCTTAACGACATGATAGTCTTGACCGAAAAAAATTAAACCCTTTGCTGATAGTCTTCTTGTGGGGGGTTAACCTTGACTGGATGCCAGATGCCCACCAAGCCACTCTATCACTCCTCTCTTCAGCAGAACAGGAAGGGAAGCAAATAAGATGGAAAAAAAATATCATGGGTCAAGATAAAGACAGTTTACTAAAGTAAAAACAAAGCTCACACACAAGCTTGCAAATAAAGGAAAAAAACCGTAAGATTTTATTCTCTATTTCCCATCAGCCAGCAATGGTGAGACACTTCCCAGGAATCAGGGCTTCAGCACTTGTAGCAGTTGCTCTGGAAGGCAAATAACTACTGCCCCTCTCTTTCTTCACCTTTTTTCTTAGCTTCTGTATCTGAGGAGAGAACATATAGTATGGAATATCTCTTTGGTCAGTTTGAGTCATCTGTCCTGGCTACGTCCCCTCCCAAGATTTTGCCCAGCCTACTGGTGGGGTGCAGGGGGCAGAATGTTGGAGAGAATAAGGTAGCTCTTATTCTTCACTAAGGGGTAACCTAATGTCAGGTTAGTGCAAATCTCTTGGCTACTATTTGTTTCCAATCCAGTGTCCTGAAATCCCATCCACTCCACTCACATACATACATCTCACAAACATCCAGAAAGGCCCTATACAGGAGCAACAAGAAAGAGAATTCACTCTCCCTCAGTTTTTTTTCATATAGATTTCACCATCAGTGCTCTCTTGTCAGCGGAGAAGGCTCTGTGAAATCACCAGAAGAGAAACTAGTGACATAGATGGGTCTCAGCAACTGGATATGCTTTCCTGACAGAGTAGATGGAGATATTTTCTGTGATATGCAGATATGTGTCTTGGCACATACATCTTGTAACATCTCCAAACACAAAATAAATTTGAGATCAGATATTCCTATCAGCTTGCTAAATAGCTGTTCAGTAAAAAAACAGATTCCAACTAAACCACAATTTAAAACAGAAAATGCTAACTCTCTGTGGATTTATTTTGAATTCTTAAAAGATTTTGCCAACAGAAATATAGAGTTGTAATACCTCATGGAACCTGTTTTTCTGCTTCTCAATATTTTCATTGTCTACAGTGTGCTTCACTCCCATGCACATATTTCCCACATTCCACTATAATCACCAACTCCTTATGAGGACTGACAGATAGGTACCACAGGAGATATAGCCTAACCTAAGACCATAATAGAGAAGAGAATGGAAACACAGTTTCTAAATTACAGTCCCAGAAAGCACCGAGGTAGCTTTTCAAGGTGAAATATTTTAGGTTTAGATATTTCACCAATATTTTTCATGGAGGAAAAATATCTGACAGCAATATTTTAAAGGTAAGTAAGACAAAGAGCTGAAGAGCTGACAAAGGGAGATTAGTTTTTCCTGACACATTTTTTTGAAGTAGTACTTTCTGCCTGTATTTTTCCTGTCCATTAGAATGACCTCTGGGGTTTTTTCTCCTATTTCCTTTTGAAAGATAATTAACCAAAGCTAAAGTCCCTACTAGTGCTGACTAGCTGATGATTTCTGATACAAAGTTACTTGAAAACACCTCCACCTGAGCGTTACAATAGCACTGTTCTGCTTCACATAGAGAAAGGCAACTGCTTTTTAAAAAAAACTTGCTTAACTTTGATTCGCAAGCTTAAATGAAGGAAGTTAGGGCATAAAGTGCTACACTGAATTCAGGAAAATATGATGTAGCATAAAGGATGGGAGGAAAAATCCTAAGCAATCTCACAAAATGCTAATCAGGGTTCTTAAGGAAAATTTATGAACTGTAAATTTGTGTCCTGGAAGTGCAGACTTCAAAATAGGCTACTCCAAACTATCATCACATCATCTAAAGCTTCAAAGCTCTCTTACTCTGTCTTATTGAACTCTTGCCCAGTGGAGAAGATACTTATATTCAAGCAGGACAGAAGCTAATTAAAGATTTATTGTGCAACTTCTTTTAGATAGTAATAAAATCCTTTTCAAAGCATTAAGTGTGCAGAAGCACTGTAATAAATAAAAGAGCTTTCAGACTCCCATCTCCAATTTCTTTGTATTTAAATCCCTATTGATGATGCCGTAACTACCTCTATCTACTTAGACCTTGTTTTGGAGACTGTGTGTCGTGTTGGACAGCTCTTAACACACAAATGAAGCCAGCACTCAATAATTTTGAATTTCTTCTCCAACTGTGCTCAGGGCCACAGGAGTATGCAACAGGATTTTGAATGCTGCCATTTGCAGTCCTTAGTTGAGCTAAAAACCCGATATTTCCATATCCAACAATATTTATGTTATACTTGAATTTATTCTTTATGTAGCTTTTTTACTTCTAGAAGGTAAACCTTTTAGTATTACAAATGACAAAGTAGAGGAAAAAAAACACTTATAGGAAGCTTGAGATGGTGAATCAAAATAGCATATAGGGTTGATATAGGTCTCAGCACTGATCAAATTTTGAAGGGAAAAGTTAATATTGGACTGTTACTGTGGGAAATGGGAACTTTTCTGTACTACTTAATAAGAAAAACAGCGATATCTGCAGACTTACTAGGAAAGAAATAGGAAGCAAAAGTGAACGTTTTCCCACGCTGCCGTCCTATCACTGTTTCCCAAGAGTATCTACTTTAGTAGAGATTTCTTCTTACTTAAAGGTAAAATCTAGGTCTAAATATGCATCTTACAAAAGACAAAAATCACTATTCTATCAGGCATTTTGAGACTTGGTTAAACCTAAATTAAACATTTTCTCTTCTCCCACGTGATAAAATAGTTACTCTAAATTCATGAAGTTCTTGAGCACAACCAAATGTGTGTATGATTTAGATCATCTCCTTTCTCTGCTATTAAAGTAATTCAGATACTCATATTTCCAGATTTCGGTGACAGAAAATTATTTGTTAGCAAATTGCTCCTCAAGTTTGTTCACTCTAATTGCTATGCCTTAAATTTTCATGGTAAAAATTTGCTCAGTGGTTTAGAAATAAAGGCATTCATCCACATTTCTATTTAGAAAACGACTTTCAGGGGAAAGAAAAGTCAGTATTCAGACTGGAGAATTCATCAGCACAAAACCTCCAATGTTAGTATTTAATTATAGATTCCCTTCTAAATGACAGTATTCAGAAACTGGTAATTTTTCTGTGGCCATAATTAATTGTAATCTTGCAAAGAAAAGATGCATATACTGATTCTGTCTCCCCACATACTACCTGATTGTATCAGCTGCTGTTAGTCTGTTGGGTTGAAAAAAAGCTATAAAACAGAGAGTTCCTCCTTGTGAGCTACTTCCTCAACAGGAAAAAACCTGTTTTTCCGTGTAAAAAAACCCTTATTTTTTCTAAAGGTTTATTTATGTGTTGGGGATAGCAATTCTTCTGATATATGTGTGTCCTTTTTCTAAGCCTACCTCCCTTAAATCACCTGAAGTCTGACAAATACATCCTTCCTGAGATGCTGTGAATAAGAACAGTTCAGCTAAAATCCTGCAGTCCTTCTCATTAAGGAGGGACAACTCCCCTTTCTTCACATCTAGTCCTCTGTCCTGTGCTCTTAACACTTCTCATTTCATCAATCTGCCACGGGCAGACATCTTAAGCTGATACCAAGCTGAAGGTTATTTTATTGCACTCACCTTTTGGAATTGGTATGATTCCTGAAGTATAATAAAAATTACTATCCAAATGTAAAAGTGATTAATGGGATCTTGGAGACTTATTGGTAACCTTGCCTGGAGCCTAATTATTCATACCTATCACATTGTTTATTTGAATGCCAAATATCTGCAAAAATTCTAGACAGTATATAATGCAGCATAGTTTCTAAAAGCATGTGAGATTTTTTGGTCTTTCCCATGGAAAAAACAGTGCTGCACTTCCTGTTTTCCTGTTTTAAACTGCTTTGTTCCCTTCCCTCCCCTCTACTTAGTCCTGATGCCCTGTCCTATTATTAAGGGCTTCTTCCAGCTGTAGACCAGCACAGACCATCTGTCTAATGATGATTTTATACATGGACTACTTCCAGCATGGGATTGCTGCCCATGATGGTCCCTCCCAGAACTCTCTTCTTCCTTTTATGCTCCTGTACTTTATGTATGTTTACATTGACCACACTAATGCCATTGGTGGTCACAAAGTAATAAAAATATTATACACCAGCATGTATTAATCCACATCAATTATGTCAAATCACTCTACTAAACCCACAGGCTTTTCAAGCTCAACTATTATGGTAATACACTACTATTGCTTACTTGTGTTTCTATTCTCCTTTCCCCCCCCTGTGGGCAGCTGAGCCACTCAAGGAAATTCACTGCATTACAAAAAGAAAACACAAGAAAACTACCTGCTAGCAGTGCTTCATTAGTATTTATTCATTGATTTTCTTTGCTTTAGAGAACAATGGGCCAGAAATGTAATAGAGCTTTTTTAAAAAAAGTTAAATTCCACTTTACTCAAATTGGTATATTGCTTATTGTGTTCCATCACTGTTTGCCAGCAAAACAACTCTTCACTTTTTGGGACTTGTTCCAACTGTGATCTTGGATATATAAACCAAATATGAAAAATTACACCATAAAGAACTTTTCTTTCAAAACAAATGGTGAAAGCAAAAAGAATCTGAGGGAGCCTGAACCTAAAGTACAAAGTGCTACTCAGATGTGGGATCAGCCTTGCAGCAGATTTAAAAATAAAAACAATTTTAACAATTTTGAATGAAATGAAATATTTTTGCAGAGTGTTAACCTACAAATTTAGTCCTTAATTTGTTGATTAATTACATGGCAACTTACTAGGTAGTAGATGACAACCACAGGAAAATAATCAAGTATTTCTAAGCATAGTAAATGCTTAAAATGTTCTAATAATTACCAGTACACCTAAATACTTCAGTCAAATGGTTAACTGCAAAAAAGTTCAGAAACGCATAAGTGATTTCTTAACTGAAACCAATAAAAGGTCACTAGGACTTAGGAGTAAAGTATATTGAATAACTTTTTGTCTTTCAGGTTTCTTACTGAAAGAATATCTGAAGGAATTTAGTTTTAATTGACCTCAGATTAACTTTTCAAATTATTTCTTGCCAAAGAAGTCAGAACAGAATTCTATTGAAAAAGCAACCTACTTCTGTGTTACAGTTTATTTTTAATCTGTATATAATTTCTGTTATTTTCTATGTTAAAAGAATTCCTTTCAAAATTTATATTGAATTTCAAGGATTTTAAAAATGAATATTTTGCTTATTCCAAGTTTTCTCTTCCACGGGCAGGATTATTTGCTTTTAAATTCAACTTGAATTTGTGAATTATTTAACCATGGATCCTGCATTTTTAAGCAAACAATCAAAAAAATGGACTTAAATCCAGTGGAAACAAAGTTTGCCGATAACTTCTGAAAATTTGGACTCTGATGATTTTTGAAACCTTTTCAAAATAAGAATCTAGGGTATGATAACTCAGTGAATAACTCGGAGTATCGTAAGGTTGATGGTCAGTGCATAAATCGTTTGAAACCAGCCAAGGTCATTTAAAGTGCTCGGTTTTGCTGAGGCTTGGTGGCACCTCACACACAGCTTTGCAGGAAGGTTTTGTGGCAATTGTTAAACAGTTTCTTCACCCTGACTGCTGACCTGTAAATACCTGTTTCACAGGGTATTTCAGCTGTAGCACACTGACGCTACTTTGGCTGGCTGGGCTGTGGAGGCTCTGATAAGCAGCAGGGAGGTGACACTTTGCAATACTAGAGCCAGAATCAGGTGGCAGAGCAAGAGACCTCTCTGGTGGCTTTTTCGTGCCCCTACGTGTGCGCTCACACACACACCCCTGGCACGCAAGTGTAATTTGAATGTAGTTGCTTTGCTCTGGTCTGGCATGGCAGACCTCCCCCAGTCCTGTGAAGGGTAGAACATGTGTATCACATCATTAAAAGTCAGGAAATAAAGGAGCTAAGATGCAGTTTTTCCTCTGTTTCCCCTCTTGCGGCAGGATGAGCTAAGTCGCTGGAGCACACCAGCCAAACTTCTCCCCTCCATGCAAACCAGATGTTCACCTCAGTCTGTGAAAATGTGAAAACAACATTATTATTAAATTGCCACTCTTTCACACAAAACAGGAGGCAGTCTAACAGAATTTTATTTCCTACAGCCTGGAATATACATTTATCTTCCTACTCCCAAAAAGCTTCATAAAGCAAGTGGCTGCATTAACCATTCTCATCTGACCCCAAAAAATTAATCACAAACTCAAGAAACCGGTGACTTGCAGTAGAAGAAATACATTCATTAACCAGGACTATATTAACAAACCTGTCTCCTGGTACAAATTTCACATCTATTCTCATTCAAAAATTTTATTGGACTTTGTTCGAAATGATAAACATTTCCCAAATTCTGAGATTTATAAAATATATTTAACTCCTTTTAATAAAAGTTGAATGCATTCTTTGTATTTTCTCTTTCACATCAACTGCAATGAGAACTTTTGCCCATAGAATTAAAAAAAAAACAAACAAAAAATTTTTAGTAGTTACAACACCGATTCTGTCTTCTTATGTCCTTTCACTGATTCTCTGTGCTCTTTGTGGGCTTTTCTTTTGTTTCCATCTGTAGTAGATAGTGACCACTTAAAAAATTTAGTTCTCTCTTCTCTTTTGTCACTTCCACCCCCTCTGGTACTTGTAGCGTCATCTACTCTAACCATGCATTTTTTATTTATTTTTTTTTTACAATTGGTTAATTTTGCAGGTGCACAGGCTCACGTGAATTATCTTCTGGGTTTTTTTACTGAATAATAAGAGGTTCTGGTTGCATTAATTGCCCTACACAGAAAAGAGCCCTACTGTTCCCTACGAAAAGGAAGTGCACTAGTGAATAAGCTCATAAGCCTCTTACGCTGTCAATGGAGTAAGTAAAACAAAATGCATCCTCATGGCTTTGTAAAGCCTGGCTAAGATTTCTCTTGAATTCCTCGTCCAGAAAATGAAGCCAAGCTTGCACTGTTCTGTCATTTAGCTTATATGTGAAAGGGTTTGGGAGCCCTTCAGTTGAAAGTGTCTTCAAAACAGCAGGTTACCATTCTTACCAGTTTAGTTTAAATGAGTTAAGAATTGTAGCTTTCCCCTCCCTCTTCTGCACACAATTCCATTTTAATGTTGCTTGTTTTGACAGTCTTGTATCAGTGACTTTCTGGATAATTCTGGGCTTTCCTTATTACAAAAAATATATTTGCAATATATGTATGTAAGTGCATATCTACATATTTGATGTAAAATTTGATTTAAGAAATAGATTGTTTGAGAACAATCCCTATACAATCTCTGCTAGAATGCATGCAATTAGGAAGTCTGAGGATGCATTAAGTTCAAGACAATGGTGATGTTTTTCCCTTATCCTTGTCAGACTTGCAAGCACATCAGGGCTCTATCAAGTACTGCTTTTCCAAAGGGATATATGCAATAGGTGGTACTGTCCTGAAAGAATCATATAGACTTTTTTTTAAGTGAAGGCCTTTCAGTACATTTAAGATAGAAGAAATTTAGTTGTGGGTCTCCAAGGATCTACTCCATTCTGGGATACAGGTGAAAACTGAGTGTCAGGCCACACATTAGTCAAAAGTAGCTCTGCTTCTTCCCCTTATTATTGTAGCCTTAGAGGGACAGTTTCGGACAGCAAGTATGCAAGCAAATACAGAATTTGGCCTGGTAAATTCAGTCTCTTCACATTGTATCAGCTTTCCACCGCTGCTGATTTATGACTTTATTGTTGATATAATGTCTTTTACTAATGTAAAGACCTTGACAATCAGACCAGAGTCAATGATTTTCTCAATGATGGTGATGTGCACTCAGACTTGTCCCCATTTTGCCTTATTGGCTCTGCAGAACTAACGGGAATAAAAAGCTTGAAATGTGCATTGCTGACCAAAATGATACAAGATTGCTTTGAATACAACTATGGACTGTTAATTTGGAAGGAAAAAAAAAGGGGCATTTTGCTGAGGTTTCCAACTTTCACTATTTTTTATAACACATACATGCAGTTTAAAGTTGTGCAGGGCTTATAAGCCCAGCTTTCAGTGCCTTCTTTGCATTTTGAGATTTAATTGCCATAACAACATATTACCTTTTCAAATTTCTTTTACAGTATTCAGTCACACTATTTCTCAAGCTTGTTTGCTCTTTGATTTCACAGAAATATATTGAACTGTGTTTTTCTCTGAAATGTACAATGGGTAAAATGCCGGTAAACCAACAAACAACCTGTAAAGAAGTAACAAAAAGATGTCATAAACTCCCACTGGAGATCTTAGAATTGCACAACACACAAGTAGCTATGACTAGCTCTTAAAACTCAAACAACTGCATTGAAGCTCAGCAGCCCATGATCATAATAAAATCTTCCTATTTTCAACCAGCTAAGAGACAAGTTCTGGGTATTACTAAAACCAAATCACATTTACCTTCCGGGGTAAAAAATACCACTTGTGTGATGTACACATACAAGTACTTACTTCTTCACCTCAAAGAACTCCATTTTCTATGCTACTAGATATTTCAAAATAAAACAGAGATACATTGTATTTGATTATTTTTTCAGAGGTCATAATGCACCAGAATAGGATTTTTGACTATTTAATGAATATTATGGTTTAGTGATTCCCAAATGGAATTTATTCAGTCACAAATAGAAAAAGAGATCATCCAGCTGCTAGCCAAGTGCTACAGTCAGACTTCTTCACAAACAGCAAGTATTTTCTTGCACTCACACCACAATCTTTTATTTTGTGCTGTTCCTATTTTAATTATCTTTGTATAATTTTCTCCTTCTTTTAAGGTGCAGGAATATATTATTACTTGTACCCCACCAAAGTTTAAACTCTAAATGTGATTCTCAAACATACCTCTATCTAAACTAGAAAGGAAAAAAACATCATTTGCAGTGAAATCAACACATGCACTCATCAACAGATGAAGCTATAATTACATTTTTGTTTCCCACTATTTCCCTAGAAAAAGAGTATTTACTGCTAGTCCTTGCCTCAAGCATCTGATCAGAATTCAAATTTTTCCTTATCAGCTTCTCCAGACGACAAAGTTTTTTTGTAGGAAATATCAATCCTTTAAATTAAAGAATATTGTCTTATAAACATACATAATAAATGTTTTCCTGATCATTCTTAAAGGGTACAGTTTATATTGGCTGCATTCAGAGAATTAAAATAGATCTTAAATAGGTAATTAGGTGCAGCTAAGATACACTTTGAAAGGTTTTATCTGTGTTTATTATACATAATTTAATTAAAATTAACCTGTTAATACCACATCATAGCATAGACAGATGGTGATGTTAAGAGAGTTGCATAATTAAATAGGAAATATTCCTGGTTTATACAGGAAAATAACAGAAATTGATAGATAAGTATTTGCTGCTTCTTTGCATCTTTTAATTGTACATGTTTGTTAGTAATTAATCTAGGAATATACCTGAGTCTTTCTAGCCATGTTGCATAACAAACTACGAAGAAATATGTTACAATTTTAGAATTTATGTTTTATTAATTATCATTGAAAGCCATCTTTTTTTAGAAAAATATTAAAACTCAGATCTTTTTAGTTAAGTTTTTTAGCAAATCCACAAGTCAAATACCCATTTGAAAAAGAAATTCATAACCAGAAGATCTCAAATGTACTACTTTTGTGAGAAAAGGGAAGTGGGACTCCATAAGCCAGCCTTAGTCTGTAGCAGTTTATCTTAATCACTGGCTGCTTCTGTGTAAATGCTGGTAGTAGAGCAAGGACTGACAGTAATTGTTCAAGGGATTCACAACTTGTGCTTTATGAATTGATACAAAGATTATTAGTGGGAAAACAAGCAACATCTACAGTGGGTGAAATTAATTATTTTTCTGGTGTTCACTGAAGCTGGATATCCATCTACAAAAATCAATGGAAGGTGACAGATCCAAGGGTTGAGAAAATGCTATTTGAAAACTACATGAGAGCTACATAGAAAGGCCTCCTATAATTTAAAATATCCTTGTGCCTTATGCCAAAAGAGAGAGGCACACAATCTGTCTGCCAAGGCACAGAGGCTTTGGGTAGGAACACAGGTGACTTTGACATATCTCTCCAATGTCTTTCCTGTTCTATTATATGGTAAAATTTGTGAAATATATTGGGGTTTGCATTAAAAAATGAAGGTTGATCTTCAAAAAAAACCTCAACTGTGTGGTGGGCTGTTCATGAAAGAGTAAATGCTCAAAGAAGGAAAGATGATCCTTTTTTCCACCCATCACGGATCATAAGGATGAGTGGGAGGAGAAAAATCTAAAGGTAGATCGACGTTCATGCTGCTGGTTCTCTGCATTTGTCCTATCCAATGTACTCTGCCATTTCTACAATTCTGACCAATATTTTCTAAAAACCACTTTTCAAATAGCTAAATATACACATTCTTAATATGTTCATTACAAAAGACTTTCTTGAAATATCAGAAATAATATTTTCAATTAATATGAATTTCTGATTCCAGTAGAAGGCAATGCACAAAAACTATGGGAACTGAGGACAAAAATACTGTTTTTAAGGTGGTAGGATACAGCACATAATGATGTAATGAAAAGTATAGAGAAGATCAAGTTATTTTAAGACATGCCTTGCAACACTCCATTCCACCCTGCCCTACAAATGTCTTTTACACACTATATATAAACATATAAAAAAATTGTAAAAATCTTGTGTATTAGGCTGGTACAATGTTTTGTTTTGGTTTTTTTTTAAAGCATTAGGATTATGACTTTTATGACTTAAAATCAAAAATCAGATTGCAATTCACGTAAAATTATTAAAATGTGATACAGCGATGATGAGTTATTTCTTTTAGCACCGTAATAGCAGTCACATTCCAATAGAGGTGACCAAGTCTCACATGAAGCATCACAATTCTTTGCTATGACATAATGAAGAGTTACTTTCAGAATTAGATCTGATAATTTCTTAGTCTAAATCAATTTGAAAATATTTGGGATTTCTGACCTAAAAAGTCTCTTGCAAAGCAAATCTACAGTACATGGAAAAAAAATCCCAACATATTGTGTCAACCATGACAGAAGGTTTCTTTTTCTGAAGGCATCTACTGCTTTTCTTGAAATCAGTCTTCTGCCTTTCAGTTATAGAAAGGATGAATAGGTTCATTTCCATATGAACTGAAGTGAATATTAAATTGAATTTTCTTTTCTGTTTTTTATTCAAGAGAAAGAATTTGTCACAGTAAAACCCGGAACTTTTGGAAAGGACAAGACAACATAGTATAGCCATGAATCTATGAAGATGTAGTGCTTCTCTGAGTATGACAGACTCTGTCTGTTTGAAAGCTTGCTTAAGTACAGGAAATTACTCCAATTAAATTGAGTACCTTTGGGACTGGAAAAGGATAAGAAATCCCAGTGAAGTTTAGCAGAGTTGAAACGAGGACATATAGTGATGTATAGGCTATAAGGGTTTTTAGTACTTTTAGCCCAGCCTGAAAGGTTGAGCACATGTGAAAAAACAGAAAACAGAAAAAAAGGAGCTGTCCCAGTTATGAGATCTTACAGGGTCTAGGTGGCATAATGTACCAGTAATATGAAAAATAGGAGCCTATGCATGGAAAATAGGAATAAGACACTATGCTGATGACTGCAGTGCAAAGTTTTATTCCAAATGTATACAGCAAATTAGCCCTGCAGGCTTTCCCTTTTCATTAAGGTCCAAACCAAGGTCCAAACCAAGACAGTCCCTTATACATACATAACCAAATGGCAATCCTTCTCATTCACTAGAGAGTGGATCTGCATAATAACCAAATTCAAAACTTGATCAAAAATTATAGCAATTTAAAAGGTTTTCAACATATAACTACACAGTCTTCACAGATACACCATTTATTGCACAAGCAGCAGCATTCTCAAAAATATAAATAATTTTGCCATGCGAAAAATTGAAATAGTGAAGACAATCATTATGCTACAGCATAAAAACACAGAAAACAACACTTCCAGCTTTGAAAAAAAATACTCCTGAACTACTAGTTATATTAATTTTTGTTTTAACCCTTCCTGAAAAAATAGAGGAGAAAAAAATTATTGAGGTGTGTTCCTCTTAACATTATATTCATGTATGTGTGAAGTGTTCTTGTGAATAATAAAAAAGTAGTCCCCTCATATTTTTGTAGTTTTCTATTTTTGTCCTCAAAGGACAAATTGATTGATTGTTCATATTTGTCAGCTTGGACCATAATAGCATTACAGAAGCTTTACCTCAGCAAAAGATATTGAAATAAAATTTTTTTTTTACCTAAATGTTCCAAACATCTCAAATTTTAATAATCAGAAGTCACAGCATGCAAACATGCATATGCAATCCACAGGGAGGCAATATCTTGCACCAATGGAAATTAGTGTTCTTTTCTATACACAGGACGGTTATAAAATGGCTCTTGACATCCCTTGTTCCTAAGACAAGTTGTCATTGGCTGTTCACTGTAGTAATGTTACACTAGACATAACAGCTGTGTATTCATGTTAAATTTATTAAAAATTTAATTCATAATGTGCAAAATCAAACAAAAATAAGAACCAATGAAATGTGTCTACTGCATTTCCAGCTTGTATTTCCCTTGCAGGACTTGAATATGAAGCATTCCTCAGTTAAGTTTCCAGCTGGGCCCATTTCACAGATGAAGTGCTGCAATAAATACAAAAGCTATTATATTCTAGAAATCTTGTATTTCTGGTTTCCATCTCTAATTTGAGGGCCATCTTTGAGTTAAATGTACTGGTATCTTATATGTATTAATCTGGTATCTTATTTAAGTAATCCTGTACTTCGGATGGACCAAAGTCATACAGAGATTGTCAGCATCCTTCAGTGCAGAAGAACCAGAAGACTGGATTCAAAATTTTCTGATGGTACAAATTCAAGACTTAGAGCTGACTTTCCCCAAGACAGTCCCTCCACTAAAAAGCTGAACTAGAATCTCAGTTTTGATTCACTCTTTTTTTCTCATATGTTGTTTTCCTATTTTTTAAAATTTGAATTCCTAAGCCATTGAGGGCTGATTTCATTTTAGTTGTTTCGTCTTCCAGTTGTTCAACCACCTCTGAGGAGTCACCCATCAACCCCTCTGACCCTCTCATCAAGCCTTGCAGCCGTGGCACGGCAACAATCTGTGAATCCCCCCCACATGCTCTCCCCACAAAGCCTTGTACCAACCCTTACAGGTCATGTGAGGGGCAAACAAGCACCATGCTACTGCAATCTCAGTGATGACACAGCCGGTGGGGGAACATAAGCTTTGTGCTCCTTCTGTTTGTTTCCCTAATGTAGAGTAATGTGTGACCTGAGGGGCAAAAACCAGCAACTAACAGTTTTTAAGACCAAGTGATCAAAGGGAATTAGATATTTTTTTATTATAAATTAATTTTTGGTTTAGTTCTTAGTCCAACACTTTGCGTACAGTTTTCAGAGGTAGAGGGTTTCATTGTAATAATTCTAACACATTTTTCCTGAGTTACTTAATACAGAATTCAGTGTATATGTGCAACAAATTAATTTTTCCCAGTGTGAACTAATTTATATTTTTAAAGCAGAAACCACTTGTCATGAGAATTCCTCCTATGCCTGGCTTATATTTAAGATTCTCTCCCAAACATTCCTTGAGGACATTTAAATTCTGATTATTCTGAATAATTTTGCAACTATAAACATTCCCATTCATTCCCTCAGGACATTAAGGATCTAGCTATACCTACATATAGCACTCATTCTCCAAAGAGTTCTTTAAATAGCCAGGCTCTGAACATAGAAGCCTCAAATCCTAATTTAGCTCTTCCTTCCAGTGACAGTGCACGGGAGTAGTGACCCAGCTCCACACAGAGATATGTGGTTGAATAAAATCGCCAAGATATATGTGCAGTCATTAATAAGAGGAAAACTACAAAAAAATAGCTGCTGCTCAACCCCACCGCCAAGGTGATGGGCTTTTACATGACACCTTTCTCCTAATCCATATGGAGAAACATCCAGCTCCAGGATAAGCACCACCCTTGAGTGAGCTTGCATGTAAATAGTACCATTTTACACTGAAGTGAATAGACGTTCTGCAATAAAAAGAAGACAGAAGAGGCAAAAGGAGAGGATTGTTAACACTTCATTGTTATTTGCCATCTGGCTGAATCTTACAAAGAAGGTTTTAACACAAACCCAGATGTCTAAATTTAGTCACTAAAAGACAAAACTGAAGACCTCTTTAGAACTGCAACCAACCCCTTGCAGTTGCTCATGACAGAAGAAACAAACTTCCTTTTTGTTGTGTCGGAGAAGGTCGTTAAAAATCACTCATTCCAAAAGTTTGGTAATGGACTGTGTATAAATATTTCCTTTATTTGAAACCAAAAATTGTAAATTGATTTTATAAAGATAAAAGTGAAATGAGAGGAAAATTTATAAGTGTCCTTTAAAAACTTTTTTCAGGTTAAACTTGTGGAAATACTTTGCATATTTTATGCTGGCAAAAAAATGGTCCAAAGAGAAAGCAACATAGGGAGAAAGAATCAATTATTTTTCTCCAACATTTGACTGCAACATCATTAGGAAATAGTAAAGTAACACTCTTAGAAAGAAATAAACTATCTGGATTTTTTGTATCTGTCCTCTTCTGCTGCAATAAACCATGTCATATGCTATATTTCATTAACTTGAAAAGATCCCTCTTTAGCTATTTTGGGGTTTTTGCTCTCTCTGTTTCTCTTTTCAACACTTAACAGTTTTGCTCTGGAAGTAACACTTTCACTTTTAAATTTTGACACCTTGCAATGTATTTTTTAAAATGTGAAAAGTACAGTTTATCTAAATTTCCTTGTCACTTTAAGCAGAAAGATACCAAGAATTAATCTAAGGGTGTTGGAAGCTGGGGGCTGGAGGCAGCGTTTCTTCAAAGTTGGGGATTTTGTCATGAGAAAAATTAGAATTTTTCAGCATCCATATTCTAATGGGAGATTCTTTTTCTTCCTATTAAAAAAAAAAAAAAAAAAAAAAGAGTTGTTTTTAGGACTGTCCTGGTAATGAATTATTCTCTCTAATCTGCAGAAATGCAGACATCTTACCAGAAGTGAGATGTCAGGAATTGTATGGCTAATATACCGGAGCAAGATAACCTGCTACAGAAAACAACATTACTGTTGAAGTATGACTGCTAAGGATAGGAAATAGGTATTTACCATTATTAAAAAAATAAAAGATGAATAAGTATGATGCCTGCTAACAGAGGCATCAGCAATTATTTCAATATACTAATGCATTCTCTGGGAGTTAAAATTTGAAAATACATACTTAGAGTCAAACTTTACAACTCC
This sequence comes from Chiroxiphia lanceolata, assembly GCF_009829145.1. Lineage (NCBI taxonomy): Eukaryota > Metazoa > Chordata > Aves > Passeriformes > Pipridae > Chiroxiphia > Chiroxiphia lanceolata. Next base: position 13,702,831 of record NC_045639.1, read on the forward strand.
TTAGCCAGTATGGGGAAAGGTACACTCCAAATTGATCTTAACACCAAGCAAGCATGTAAATACATACTCGAAAGTTTATGTCCTTCATGAAGAAATACATGCAAAGTGGAAGTGCACTTTGCACAAATAAGTTACAGATAATTGTAAACTCATACTACCAACCATAAGAAATTATATCTAAAGTCCTATACTTAAACAAGATTTGTGATCAGATCATGTGACAAGGCAAAAGAGGCTCATAAACTGCACAACTGTTAATATATCCTGTAACCAATAGCATTTTCCTACATAAAAATACAACATAGGTCTTATTGAAGAAGACTGGACTTTCCCAAGGAGCAACCTACAAATGCATAATCAACTGCTCACTGACTACAATAGTACATGGAATCACCTATTAAGAGGAAAATTAGAAAAACATCATAAAGGGACAAAGGTGTTCTTTCCTTATTCACAAGACTGACACAGAGGAAAAATTAAGTCAGTAATGGCTTTGAAGAAAAACTGTCTAGAGTTTCAAGAGAGCTTCCCAGAAGAACCCTTGTGCTTAGATCACAAAACCCAGGCTTTAAATGAATAGTCATAAAAAATGCTTTTTAAAATGGACTGTAATTATTCCTTTTCACTCTAAAAGGAGACAAGGTATTGTAAAACTGCTCAAGACGTAGCTGAATCCTTCTAGTCTCAAATAAGAACAATAAGCACAGGAAAGTAACATAAAGGCATCTTTGTGACAGCAGAAATAAGTACAAAGACTATGCTAAGGATAGAGAACATAGCTTCAGAAAAACCTTGAGAGTGAAAGTAGACTGTGCCCATGAACTACTGACAAAGTAGCATGAATGAAAGTCTTGATCTGAATCAGCCTGTTACTAGAAACAACATGAAGAATAGACATTTTTAGCTCATACTTTCTCTACTGTTAAACACAAAGCCACTGAAGAAGTGACTATGATTAAGGCATTTTCAGATAGGAATTAGAGTAAAAATGGTGGTACAAAGGGAGGTTGTGTGTCTTACATACAGCTGTTTAAGGGAAGAATCAAACAGAAAATGTTGCAGAAATGCAGCCTTTCATTTTCTTCTGGGAGCAGAATCACTAAAGAGAGAAAAGCTGCAGGATGTTTTATGTTAGCTTCAGTACTTAAAAAAGGAACAACTAACCACAGCCTACAGAACACAGCATCACAAGACTGTTAGAAGGCATGCTTTGACACTATTGATTCCCTTACTTGTGAAACTCGTTATTTATGCAAATATTTCTGAAAACCACCAGAAAATAAAGCATTAATAATTTCACATTAATATATAACCACTAGGGGTAATTTGAATATGTCATAAGACTGTCTTCTAATATATATTTGAATTTTAGAAGTGGTGCCATAATCAATATTTTATTGGTATTTTTGCTGAGCACTAGAAGAATAAAAAAAATTGAACCTGGCTATAGTTGGAAAAGTTTTCAAATGTATTCCACCTTATATTTTTATTTTTTATCAACTATACTCAATACAACACCGGAGTTGATTGCATCTGCACAAACAGTTGACACAAAATCAACTGTCAAAAAGTCAAAGTCAACTATTCAGACAGTTTATCAGAATAAAGATTCCGTAAATCAGTTATAACAATAGCAACACTAATATCAAAAGTGTTTGGTCTAAATAAATAAATGGGTCTCAAAAATATACATTCCATCTCTGATGGTAACATTTTTTAGAAAGTCTAAGTGCCTGAAAAATTGAAATGCTCATTGTGTTAAGTACAAAAAATTACAAAAAAGCCTGAGAATGTAAACAGTTTTCTCATGCAAATATCTTTTAATGACACTTTATGCACTTATAAATGGAGCTAATATTCAAATCCTTAAGTTCTCCTGCATGACAGCTGCAAATGAAAGATTGCATGCAATAGGTTGCATCTCCCAAGTCGGGAGGGAAAAAAAGGTATTTTTTTCCACACTAAAACAATGACAACTACACATCTTATCAAAAATTGAATCAAAATTACTTTTTTTTTGAAAGTGATAACACATCAAAACACAGTAGACTCTAGATCAGCCAGATATCCCAAGTCTATACTCAAAACCATTGACAGTCAGCTCCATTTAGACACTCTTCAAAGAGCAACAGGAAGCTGATTTAACATCACATCTATTCAGATGAGATGTGCAGAGAAGTTCAGAGAAAGCAAATCTAAGAGGCACCCATCCTGAAGTCCTGCAAACTCAATACAAATTAACAGCCTGATACTGGCAGCAACAGCACTGTAGTGCTGGTTGATGACAACGTTTTGTCAGATCAGTTTTGTGGATAATCAAGTTGTAATCTTTCCACTGATAGTAAAGGTTAAAAATTTCTCTTCCCAATTACTACAGATGTATGCCACGGTGTATTTTAAAAGTAGTCAGATACTAGTTCCATATTGATATTCCAAAAACATGCTCACTCTGCTGAATTCTGTTGTTTGACCTCATTCTTAGAAAAGTGTGCTAATAGCATTTTCGCTGTAAACAGACACCAGCGACTACTGTGGAATTCAGTAAACAATAAAGGAGGTTGAATATCCTACGTTATTTCAGGTATAACCAGTCATATAGGTTATAGCACCTGTACTCAGAAAATACAGTAACTATTTTATACTCTGTTTACTATATATATGAATCACAACTTTAAATCTTACTCTTCCAAGAACTGTCTTTTGGAGTAATTAGCCCCCGAAAGCAGGTAATGTGGTCTATAGACTATATATCAGTAACTGTATCTACCTGGAAGTGATAGGAGACACTTTTTAGGAACTTCTCAATGACAGTGAAACTCTACATAATGCAAACCAAAAAACTGTTCCTTCAAGGCACTAACAATCCTGTCAGTAAGACAGGGAAAAATCTTAAGCTCTGTTAGAGCTAGAGGTTTTAGAAGAGTGTTGTAGAGAAATAGACAGTGGGTTTTTTCCTTACTTGAGGATGAAAATTTGAAAGTCTTATGCAAAGTATATTTACTTAAAGGGTGATATTGCTAGTCTATAGTAGTAAGCAATAGTTGGTGTTTCTTTAAGAGCCTTGGGATGAAAAAACGCCTGAAGTAACATTAAAACTAAAGCTGTTTAAGTGCTAGATGTAGTGTGCTTAAAAAAAACCCCAGGAATACAAGAAAGTTCAGTTTTTAGTGAACTTTAGTGAAAGTGAACAAATTAAATGACTGCTAGTTACAATCTGCTGATCCAGAACCAGATGCAGAGTGCATTAGAGCTTTCCTGTTAAGTTAATGGGCTTCAGATAAGACACATGAGAGGTATGGCCTACAACGTTGACATTTTCTATCCACTGAATGCTTCATCTACTCTATTTTTTATTCTTTAAAACTGTTTTAAATGCTTAGCTTCCTCTCTATAAAAAGTACATGTAAAATGTCTTCAAATTAAGAATTATACTGAGAACCGTGCACCTTTCTTACACCCTGCCTAAACATCAGATTTACAGTAACAGAGTCTACTGACCTATAAAATGTTTCACTGCATTGGCAAAAAAAAGCTTCCCATCCACCAAGTCACACATCCCATGAGAAAATCCAGAGCTTTACTGAAATTCTGTAGAGATCACTGGGCTTGTGTTTCATGACTTAAAACTGTAGTTTTATGAGAAAAAGGTTTGTTTGCTTACAGCAAAGTAGACTTTTTCCAAAAGATTAAAGTTAAACTTTCTGTTTATTTGTGTCCCTCCGGGGACTTTGTAAATAACTGGCCTTTCAGTTTGTCAGCATAACTGAAAAATTTGATCCAGCCAGATATTGGCAGTATAGTCTAGCATTTAGCTCACAGACTTCACCATAAAAGATGTGCTAAATAAAAGCCTTTTCATGTGGATAGTCAAGATTTCTGAGGATTCCTGTGCTAGGGATTGAAGAAGGAAAAGAAAAGTGTTAGTTTGCAGAATACCTTTTAACAGGGTATAAAAAATATCTGCTCAAACATCTTATTAGATCTGCCTTTCCCAGGAATTGCAAAATAATTTCCTCTGCATATCAACAGCATCTTGGAGAATTTCTTCAGAGCCTTCCAAGTTTTGTTTCTGTGGAGTCTATCCCTTCTAAATATATATGATATCTCAAGAGGCACTAATCTAAACCAGGCTGTGGGTGTCTTTATCATTCAATGAATGCGGGCATAGATATTTCATTATATGGATGCTGGTAATTGGCTGACATTTGATAAGTGCCTGTGGGTAGGACAAGTTTAGTATTAATTGTCTGTGGCAGGGCTTAAAAGGGGTTTATATGAGTCAGTACACTTTGATCTGTAAAAATCTGGACCTTTGTTTTTAGGACAATCCTTTCTGAATGACCATGTTGCCAACATTTTGATCTAAGAATTGTTTATCTTGTGTAGTCACACAAACAAAGAAATGTACGTGTAAGGATAATATGGAAATGTGCCATTTTGCTTATAGATATAAAGCTATATCTGCTAGAGTAGTAGGTAGTAGAGAAGAGCAAAACTTCAAGCATCTTCTTCATCCTTGCAGTAAGTGTCTTCTTGTTAGTTTTGGGGTGAGGTTTTTTTTTTGAAGGGATATGATTGTTTTGGTTATTTTATTTCATCAAGTGTTCCAATTGTTAACCAAAAAACCAACCAATTAAAAAAACCAGAAATGCAAACTAAATGGATAATAACTTCTACCAATAACTTTCAAAAGGCAATGTAGCTCCAGAAGCCGTAGAAGATGCTGTCTTTACCAACATGACCAGGAATGGTTTTTACTGGTACCTCCACTGTCACCATAACATTTTGTCATTATAATGATCAGTTACCTCAAAATCTTTTCTGCTGCACCATTCTGCTTTCATTTGCTCGATATGCTTGCATACCTACCAAAATGCTGACTCCTGTTATTTATAAATCACCATAACCTTATGTAGAAAGTATTATTTCTATAAATATAAACAAAACATAATTTGGTAAAAATATGAATTTCCACAAGCCTATGTCAGTTTTGGCAAATGTTTCAACAGGCATTAGAATTTCTGGCTAAAATCAAGGAGCAAATTTACTGTTTCCTTATCATCTGTGGGGGTTCCTACATGTCTAGTTATCTTCCAGGATCTACTGCTGTTTTTAAAATTTCTATCCTGATGTAGCATAGAAAAAGTTACTAAATTTTTATGTCAATGTCAAATACAGAGAATGGAGAGCACCCTCTGCCTTATCATGTTTAGGGAAAGTCAAAACACTTTGGCAAATTTAAATATCAATATGTGCATTTATGCTCATGTTGCATTATTCCTTAGTCATACAGGCAGAATTTCACGCAGTAGTATCGGAAAGATGTAAAACATATTCATATATAATTTATCCAACTGTTTATGAAGAAAGCCTGATGGTAGAATAATTCTGTATAAATATTTTACTCATTGTTTCAGCTAATTTATAAATAACAAACTTGACTTGTTAGCATTCTATTCAATGCAAAATGCCAAAATTCACTGGATATATTTTATGTAATACAATTCATATATATACAATTGCATATCACTACTTGAGGATTCTAATGAATATTTTTCTGACCTGATATTTAATTAGCAACGAATTAATATATCCTGGTTTTCTTTGTTTGGTTTTAATCTTAATGTCTGTGTTGGACAGGGGTTTTCACCTCTGTAGTCAGTTCTTACAAAGAAGCTTCTTATATAACTAGTGAGTCATGATTCCATTGTCAAAAATAACAGCACCTTTGCCTAGACATTTTCCCTAACTCAGAGAACAGCAGTTGGAAATAAAAAATTAGCGAACACTTTGCTAATGGTAAAAATCTACTCATTTGTATAAACTATGAGCAACGAAGTGTATAAAAATTAATAAAAAATTAAAAATTAAAAATATGCAACAAAATGAGAATAATGAAAGTTCCAGCAATAACACAGAATAAACAGGTGCTGAGCAAATACTTTCTGTACTTGGATATAGGTAAGATATACTCTTATTCCACAAGTTCATAAACTATTTTCCATTGAAGATAGTTATAAAATTTATGATATGCATAAACACTAAGAAATCAAATGGGGAATACCTCCAACAGTCAAAAATGTAGCTGAGGATATCTGATGTTATGATTACAAAATAAATCTTGAGAAAGATGTAGTACCACCTAATATTTCAACTAAAAATACAGAAGAATGCAACATCAATAGAATACACAAATTAGAAACCACCTAATAACTGACTAATTCTCAAATGTGATTTCCAGGGACAAGCTTCTACACAGATTTCATAGGGGCTGATACAAGGTTTCTTGCTATTTAACATTTTCATGGATGTCCTGGACAATTAAACATTGTCTATGACACAAAGATAACAATGTCATTCATTTTTCCTAGTATATAACTTTTTTTGAGGTCTTGAATGTGCTCATCAATCTATGGTCAACTATTTTAAGCACTGTGAGCTTTTTAAAAAAAAAGTGAAGATTTTAAGAAGGGGCTTTTATGTTCATTCTTGACAAGAAGTCTGGGAAAGAAGGTATCATGGCCATTAGCAACATACTGTTGAAGCTCTTTACACAAAATATCTTTTGTGATCAGCTTTTACTGTGCACTAGTCTTCAGTTTTGATTTTGAGAAAGCCAGATTTTTACTGCTGCAGATCCATCTTCCCTTAAAAGATGCCCTTGTCCCTTTAATCTAGGGTTATGATTAGGGTTAGGGTTAGCATTAGGGTTAGAGTTAGGATTAGGGTTAGGATAGGGGTTAAGGGTTAGGGAGGGGTTAGAGTTAGGGTTAAAATGTGGGAAAAAAATATAAAATCAAATCCCTCTCTTCTGAGAAATTAAAATCTAGTTTAAGTCAGACATAGAAGAAACTTAAACTGGGCTTTACTTGTCTTCTACCAACATCATCTTTTCTGAAGTAGCTCAGCAGAAAGAGTTTAATTTAAATGTAGCACAGAAAAAAGTTCTAAAATACTGCAAGTTATTTGAAAATAAAATTGCCCTTCTACATTCATGCATATCTTAATAGCATTACTCATTTAATATTCACATTAGACTTCATCCTAATGCGTAAGCATTAAAGTCTCAACTGTAGCTTAAGCTCTGCTGTATACAGCTAGGTGCTGTATATAGATCATAATAAAAGGTTCATGCCTGAAGGGATGTGGAGGTCAAGACCTCTTACCCTACAAAGACTCATTCAGAAGATTAGTTTCATTAGCTGTGAGAAGAGTGACAACAATGCACAAGGCTGCCTAACTCATCCGTTTAAAATTTTAGTTAGGGAAGTGGTACCAGTGATCTCAGTGGAACAGCTCACAGAATACTGTAAATTTAAATATCAGCATATGTCTTTGAGAGATCAAGGTCATATGCTTCTGGTTTCTTCCCTTTTACACTGCACATGATTTATGTTTTTTCTAATGGTGCATTGCCAGACAAGAACTGCTGTAAGATGAATTATTTTCAAAAGCGTTAGTCTGGTCCCCCCGCTGCATGGTATATTGCAAAATGTTAGCTTGGGATAATTCAACAGTCCATCTCTTACTAGCTTGTTTCTAATGTGACTACACCAGGCTATTGCCTGAAAAATAAATTCACATTGCTGTACTCAGATGTTGCCACTATCCTTCCTCTGATTGACTGTCTGAAACATTCTTGTTCTTTTATACATCAATGAGCCAAAAGGAAAGGAGCACTCATGCAAACTTCATAGCAAAGAGGAGGAAAAGAGACTTCTGTTCAGATGACAACTTTGAAAGTCTAGTGTTATACATACATGGCATCACATCATTATGACTGTTTCTTTGAGCCATAAGTCAAGGCCTGAAGGAGTGTTGCATAAAACCTGATATTTCTGGATTTATTTCCCAACATATGTGCCACATATGTGCTTCAATTTTCTTTCTACCTTAATACTTTGTAATCAAAAAAATTTGTAGAATAAAATATCTTTAGATCACAAAAGTTTTTAAAAGTTTTAGAAAAGCCTCTATTTGTTGCCCTCATTAAACGTAGACACTGGAAATTAATGTTTGACTTTTATTAAATCATCAAATTTCTTGCATAAGGAGGTTGACTTTTTTTTTACCTAATTGTTAATATTTGCATTCACTGTAGAATTTTATAGAAGAGAAGTGCATGTGAAAAGTGCCAAAAAGGCCAAGATGCAACACAAAATATTTAGTGTTGTGATTGAGGTTTCTGTTTGTGGAGTACTACTTCACACATTAATTTTTCATTTGCATCCATAAGAGAGTGTTATTTCTAGCAAATGAAGTTAGTGTAGTTGATCCTCCAGATTAAAACAGAGAACTTGGTTTGTCCAGATTGACTCTCTTATCACTGGGGTATAATACAAACCCTATGTCCCAGCACCCACTTTAATCTTTATAGAGAGATTATACGATACTATTTATTATAAACAATACTGTTTACAAATGTATCCTCACTATAATTAAGTTAATCTTGACTATAAAGTGGAAGCTAAAGTAACAATCACAAAAGGTAGAAGCCTGCTTTCTCAAAAAATCTTTTTGTATCAAATAGTTGTATGTCAAGTGCGTAACACCCATTTTGGGTTACAACTATAAATAGTAAACTGGAGTTTGGGAATTTCTTATCTGAGAAGATTTCAGCTTAATGTTCTACTTGTGGGTTTATGACAGTAAAACTCCAAACCATATATTCGTATTATGTTATTTTAATATCAGTTCCTAAATTGACTTTTACTATATTACTAATGTTCCAAAAAAGATTAAAAAGAATGTATTGCTAAGCTGAAGTCTAAGAATCAGTGAGTACATATATGCCAATATATGTGCATGAATTTTTGAAATAGTTATTAAAAGTTATTTGATATCAGTGAATTGAAGCATCTATCACTATCTGCTGTTATTTAGAGGTAAGAAAAACACAGAGAAAGAAATCTAAACTTTCTTTTGCAATTTCAGCAGTCTATGAAACCTGTGAAAATTTTGATTAGCAATTATTGACAGAGGCAAATTACTCAAGTGCTGCTTCAAGTAAGTTGTCAACAGGAAAAGGATAGATATACTTGGCAGACTCATGAAATAGGGTTAAGACTTTAAATCAGCAGTGCAATTTAACATTCAAATTGCTAAGGATGAAACAGCGCAAACAAAATCTCACAAAATGTGGCAGGAAAGAAAAGGAACAATCCAACTGCAGAAAAAAATCATACGAGTTATTCTATCATATTTGCTGATATGAATTCAGTCTTCTCTGATCTTAGGTAAATAGAAATAAATACAACAAAGATGGAAAATTAGATGCTCTACATTACTGGTATGAATACAATATAGTATTGCACTGATATGATTAAAACCACATATTACTACACTGTAGTCTTTATAGAGTAATACAGAGTTAGGGGCATTCCACATATATTACCTGGACCATTGTTCAGTACATGTAAGAAAACTTACCTTCATTACAGGACTCGAGTTCATCTACAGAGCTATTAATTTGAGTAAAATCACCAAATCATCCCTCAAAAATTAAAACAGTTCCCTTATTGGTAAAAAGATTTTTCTCTCATCAACTTTTTCATGGTAAATATGACCATGGAATCCCACACCTTATTTCTACAGGACCGTTTTTAGCTCAAATGTTCCATCTTCATAAAAACATGACGATTCTCTGTGTGCTGCTCAGACTTTGCTTTAGCTGTCATCATTGCCATCCCTGCCCCTTTGCTACTGGTATCCTGGAAAGGATACCAGGGTGGGGAAACCACACCATGTCCATTCCATTGGCAGCACAGGTCTTTTCTCCAGCCTCCAGCTTAACTCAGATGGCTTACTAAGGCAAACATATCAAGTCCAAAATCTGCCTAAACCACACCCACACACTTTAGATGGCCTAAGTCAAACAGTAAGATTTAACACATGCCACCTTCAATGCTGAGTAGCTCACAGCATGGTTAAGGGATGTGACTAGTATTGCTTTACACAACCTATTGCACTAACTAGGTCAGGAGCAAGTGGTTTTAACTATGAGATTCAACACAATAGTGAGAGAAAATACCAGAGCCCACATATTCCACGTCTTGTTTAGATTATAAACAAAAGGAGATTCTTTCTTCATTTTATCCTGAAATTTTATGAATGCACTAGTAAGCAGCTCAAACTTTTAATTAAACTAAAACCATATACCACCACAGTAATTTTTATAATAATTTCAAAGACAACCTTTTTTTTTATGATATAGAAAACATCCATGTATAGAAACACACTATATTCTTGCAGCCTATTTCTAAAGATGTGATGGGAAACGAACAAGTATTTCAAAACCAAAATAAATCTCTCAATTTCAATATCAGTAGCAATGTTTAATTACATTGATATTATTGTACAGGATGCACAGGCCAAAAAATACTACCCTCAAAGAAATAAAACTGATGATAATTAGAACTTTTCTGAGTACCCCTTCCCCCAAGCAAATCAACTTAATAATATATCTAAAATAGCCTCTTGACCATTGTGCTTTGCCAAGATGAAAAAAATATGAGGAATCTAGCAGAAACATACCACCTGGTAGTATACTATTTAACACCACATGGCTGGATACATAGGTTCACTTTCATCTGCTATATCACTGTCTCCAAAGACTGGACAAGACAAACACAAGACATCAGAGAATGTTACATGTGTAGTAGCTGAAGATACTTTGCCTTGTTTTGCAAAAGGGGTGTTTATTAACATTGGCATTTACAGACAATAACAAATTATTTTTTTAATTAATCATAGAATCATCCCTTGTGTTGGAAGGGACCTTAAAGAACGTCATTCCAACCCTCCTGCCGTGGGCAAGCACAACTTTCACTAGACCAAGTTACTCCAAGCCCCATCCAGCCTGGCCCAATCACTTTCAGGGATGGGACATCCACAACTTCTCTGAGCGACCTGTTCCATAACACTGACAATGTTTTATGAGGCCTTCTAAAGTCAGAATAGAATCTGATTTTAATGGGCATTTTCTTTCCATGTTCAAGAGCTTGTAATCAGATCTTAGGCACTTTAATTCATGTAAAGGAACATTGCAGATTCTAGTCAGATATGTAATGATGTTTTCCACTACAATATTTTATTAGCTTTCTATTTAATAGTTTCTACCTAGAAGCATCATTGATGAATACTTTAAGCACGTTGCTGTGTTTGTTGACAAGCATAAGAATTTGTCACAGACACAGTTGCTACAGTTAAAAAAACCTACATACATATTTAGAAGACTAGTGTGAACGTATGTGTACACACATATATGTGTGAGTCAAGGAGAAATTTCTTCATGAAAGTGTACTATAATTTGCTGAAAAAAGTACAGGTATAACTTTCCGTAAAATTTCAACTGGAAAAGAAGATTCATTGCTGAAGCCGATGTAGACAGAAGAAATAAAATGGTTAATATTAGGATTTTGTAACACTGTCTATCAATGTAAATTATTCATATTAGTTGTGATTTTGGCAAGCTTTCATGATTCAGGATGAAATTTTGCTAAGGCAGCTAGTCAATTTGTCATAAAGAAATATGTGATCTTGTACCAAGCTAAAGAATCAAGCAAATCTAGCTCTCTGCTTAGAAATATAAAAGGGATTGTCCTAAAATTTAAGTAAATCTTGTGTCACTGGTACCAGTTATCACCAAAGAAGAGTTATGCAATATGAAGGACCCTCAGTAACCAAATCCTGACAGTTTTGGCTCTTTTTCGTCTTGTTTTTAACAGAGAGACTAAAACATGTTCAAAAGTTTCAGGGGAAAAAAAAGTTTTAATGTTTGCAAAAACGTTGAAGTTTCAGTGACAGTAAACATAAAATCATAAAAAGTTATTAGATCAATATTTGGACTTAGATGCAATAATTAGTGTACTAAACCACAGGAACAAATACTGAATAAACATACCATGCTACACATCTCCCTCTTGTGGAAGGAATCCCAGCTATTATTAGCTTAAATAAATCACTAGGGCAATTCCTCTTGCAAAAAAATTCCTTTCCAGAACTAGCCTGAAGATTTTTCTTCTTCTCTTTACAGATCTCTATTTTTGGATGATTCTACATACTCAGATATTTGCTTTTGATGAGATAACATGCTTGCCCAAAACACTGACTACTGAAATAAACACCATATGCTTTGCAATTCTTTCTCAACTCAAATCCTCTAGTGCCCTTTCTGTAAAATAGAGGGTCTTCCCATACCTTTCAAATAATTCTTCATCAGTGAGAAAACATTTCTTGTTTTGATAGGCCAAGATATTCATAGGAAAAACATGAATATCAATACAGAGATCATTGACTTGGGAGAAATTCCTTTCAGGAAGGGGCTTGACAACTCAGGATTTTCATGAACATGACAGTCTAGTCCAGTTACTGAACAAGATGAACACATTTCATTAGGAAAATTCATGGATCAAATAATCAAATGGAAATATATTTATATTTCAGAATTGAACACCTGTGAAATGATATTACTAAAGACTGTTAGATAGAAAGAACAATTTACACTGGAAATTCAGTAACTTACTATAGCTTTAAACTTCTGTGCCTAATATCCATGAAAACAAACTATTACTTCATTCCACTTTAGAAGCTCCCAATTTGAGGCTTAACATCCCAAATGACAACTACCAAGACTTGTTTCTGTCAATCAACTCACTGCAGATGGTCCAACAGTAAGAGCCATTCAAAATATCTGTTCCTGATCTTGACCAAGTATTTCTCAAAATCTTTTTGGATTCAAAAGGATTCATTGTTTTCCTTTTTTGAAAACAATGGTGTAAAAGTTAGAATCATTATTTACTCTTTTAAATTTAAAAGAGGAATTGGAGAGATAAGTCACACCATACCAACACAAAAATAGGAACCACACCTCCTGTGTCTGAGCCGATTAGATTGTACTACATTGCAAACCACTATAATTTTTATTCTATAATTTTTATCCACATAAATAAAAGGCCAGAAGTAGAGACTTCATTTCTGGAGACAACATGTGTGAATGGACACAAATCCTTCACAGTCACTAATTTTTAAACTACAGACAAAATCAGAAGAATGATAAATACACAAAGCGTCTTTGCAAAGTGGTATCCTGAAAAGAAACAATTTTATGACAGCCAGAAATAAAATTAACTTCCTTCTCAATGGGCCAAGATTTATATAAGAAGAATGTCTGATCAAAATATCTGATAAACCTGATATTTAGACTTCAAGAGGTTCAGAGTAACAGGCATAAGAATGTGATGCCGAGTAATCTTTTGTTAATCACCAAATCCCACTTAAGTTATTTCAGGCTAGCCAGCTGACAGAAAATCTTACCAGCTGGTACCTCTGGAAACAAAAATTTCCTGTATCATTCCTTCTGATTACCCTCAGAAAAAAAAACCTATAATTTCAAAGACAAGCTCTTCTACTTCTGGTTCCCTTTTACATAGGAGTTTTTACTCATTGTAAAGTCCATCGACTTTAAAAACTCTTGATTTACATGGAAGGGTAATTTGATGCATATTCATTAAAAACATTTTTAGAAAATTGTAAAACATGCCTACAAACTTATATAGCTGGTCATAAATCAACACATTTTCAAGCCTTCTTAGAAAGTAAACTTTGAAGACTACTCAATAAGGTTTCGCTGACTCCAAAATCTATGCACAGACAAGAGTAAACATCCAAATAGATTTATTTAGCTGCAATAGAAGATTTTAACAGATTTATTTCTTTCCTCCATGTGTTGTTTCCTTCATAATTAATTGTTGGAGAATAACAAGCTAGATCGTAAAAGTTTGAAAGTCTTTTTGTAATCCTATTTTATCATGTCATATGCCATGATTACATTGCAACTTAGTAGAGAAGGGGGTTTAAGTATTTAATATTCAAGTGTTTTGTCTCTTGCTAACAGAATAAAATATTTCAATCCTATTCAGGAAGACTTTAATTTGTCTCTTTTTAAAAACTACTCTCTGATGTTTTCCTGGATCCTGGAAGTTTTAAACTTTCAGAGGTAAATACTTAGAAGCTAGAAGTTTATTACTTTTTCTAGGAAACAGGTTTACTAGTATTAGCCACTCTTTCTTTCAGTCAGTGTGAAATTATACAGCAACTGACTAACAGTTATTTTGCAGATCACCATTTCAACATAGAATTGTTATGCCATTTCTCCAAAATGCACACTCTCTGATTAACAGCACCCTAAAATTTGATAGGGTCTTCATTGCCTCTGTCTTCCAGAGATGCAATGAGAAATCCTAGTAAATTTGGATTTTTGGGGAACAAAATCTGACAATGAACAATAGCCTAAAAAAGCCATCCCTGAAGCAACTGGATTTACATCGCACATTGACTCCTCTTCTATCCTTTCCTTTATAGATCAGTGCCATGTAGGCAACCCACGAGCTGACTGGGAACAGCCCTTCCAGGCAAGTCTGGCAACTCACTCATCTCCTTAGGTCCCTCTGTACTCTTGTAACAGACCTAGTTTTGGTGGTGAGAGGTAACTTTTTAGGATTATTCCTCATAGCCTTACTATAAGAATTAGGCGTGTGCCTTAAGAATTTATCTGAAAAAGTATTGCGGTGGAATTAAGTTATTGTTCATGTGCTGGGTGCTGTGAAGCAAAAAGGCAGGATGCTCCACAAGGAGAAATCTGAGCCAGAAGTCAAGGTGACCCCACAATCACCCCCTTTACAGACCCACAGTACCTGAGCAACATTAGTGAGGACAACAGGTTCAAATATCTAAGGATCATAAGGCAAGGTGAGGTACAAAGTTAGCTCCATGAAAATTACAGTAACTCAGGCTGAAAACAAGAAACATAAACCAAGGCTGTATTCAATTGTAACTGCAACATCACCCAGGGAGGGAACAAACATCCCAGGGTGAGCTCAAATGGAGTCCCTGGGCACGTGGGTAGGGGGTGTGAGAGGAGTCCCAGGTGAGGCAGGTCAGGACCACTAAAACCTGATAGTACCCAAGGGGCCCTGACATTGAGTAAGCTCTTGTCAAGTAAATGTCACCTCAAAGGAGGCAAACAAAGAGTTTAGACCAAAAGCTTAGGGAGGAAACTGCTTGGAGCTCATGTAAGATGTGATTATCACCTGGACTTCAGCTGATCTGAAATAAGTTATAAGTGAGAATGTGGATATAGAAGATGCCACTGTTACATTTCCACCTTTTCCTAGAGGTAATGCTCCTCTGAACCAGAGTCAACCAGTGATTCACTCTCACAAAACACACAGAAAGTACAATATGGTTTCTCTACAGTGTGTTGACTATTCTTCCCAAATTTCAGTTGAAGGGATTTTACAAAGAATTATTAATACAAGTGTATCTTATTTTAAGTAAAAATGCTACAGCAAGAATCCTGAGAGATGCATGTGTGATCCAAGGACAGCTATTTTGATGTGCAGGCTACTTGAAGTTAATATGCATCTCCTGATCACGCCAGAAGTGAGAGAACTGGCTTGAATGAAGGCCCTGTGGGAGATCCTGGGCAGTTCTGAAGTCCTAGAAGGCCATTGCAAATTGAAAGTTCCCTTGGATTTCTCTGATTTACAACTCAACCTACAGTCACTGCCTTGCAGCCCTGAAAAAAAGTACACAAAGCTTCTCTAGCCTCCCTCTCATATCGGGCCAAGTCCCATTGTCCAAGAAAAAGCACAGAGAGCAGCTAGCTTGTAGAAGGATTGACTTTGTTTCAACAGAATGAGTGGCAACAGAAATGGAAAATGCATTTAAAAATCTCTCACCTAAATACCACTCAAAGCTAGAGGTTTCCTGACCTAAGTTTTCATGCTATAATTTAACTGCTTACACCTTCCTCTGGTGATATCTGAGGAATGAAAATAGTTCTTTTTCTTATTCAAATGGAAGCTTGCAGGGAAGATTCATGAGTGTCTTTTTTTCCCCCATTTTATCCTGTCAATTCCACCTACAAAAAAACTCTAAACTGTGATCCTGTTCAGCTAGTATTGGAAATCTTTCACTGAAATCACCAGTGCTGCAAGTATCTCTGTAGTGAAGTATTAGAAAATCGACCGTGGGGAGAGACAACACTGCAGGTCTAATTCACAATATTTGAAGACCCTGCAGGATCCATCCTGCAGGTCAGAGTCACCAATAGCCATCAACAGGGTACCTCTGGAGGTTTCCTATGCCATTCCCACTTGAGGAAGGTTTATTTCTGGAATACCAGCCACAGCTCACAGTTCTCTCACTCACTTCCCAAGATCAACATTTATTTCCCAGGTTGTCTCTCAAAGTGTCAGCGTTTTGGTTGCCTGAGTCTGTGAGCTGCTGCACACACTGGACTAGCAGTTGCTTCTATTTTAAAAAAAAAAACAACAAAGCACCATCCCAAATGTAATTAAATCAAGGTGTTTGGGCTCCTTGCTGAGGTTCTGGTGCTCATGTGTGTGTGAAGGCATCCAGGGGCTGCAGGGCCTGGGGGCTCCCAAGGATGGGAGGGCAGGGTCTGGCAGCCAGGGCAAGCCAGGGCAGCAGGGCACCGGCTCCTACCCCAGGCACTGAGCTCTTTTCTGGGGACAGCATGTCCTTGGAGAAAAAAAAATTCATATTTTGGAGCAGGCACAGTTACCACAGTTACCTGCAGCTGTACAAATAGCACAGTTAAGATAACAGACTAACATCGCATGTATTTGACAATACCAGCTGCCAATTTCTTTAAGTAAGCACCTCTCTTGATTTCCTTTGTTCAGCAATTCCTATAACAGCAAATACATTAACCCATAAAAGTCTCTCCTGGCACAACTTGTTAAGGAAGATTTTTCTGGAAAACTGGTAAGTTCAAAGAAGCAGGTGTGGGACAGGATAAACCAGTGGTGACTAACTTTTGTCTTAAGCCATTGTACTACGTGGTAAAAAATTCCAATGAGGCTGTGTTTTATGAACTAAGATGTTTTATACATCTTAAAGTCTGTTAAACAAATACCCTGATACCTCTTAGCTGCTCCAGTTCACACCTTCGAATAAATTAGAGAAAAATTGCATACAACTGCTTTCTGACCTATTACCCAGCAAAATATCTTACCAGGAGTTAAAGAATCTGTCAAAATATGCTAAAAGGGAGAATGGAATACCTTAAATTCTACCAAATTCACAATACTTTGCTGAACAAATCAAGTATGACCCATAAGAGTTTACTTTAAGGAAGAGTGTGAGTAACTTCAGAGTGGCCTGAAAAAGTAACTTAATGCCACATGATATTAAGTATTGATAAACTGAAAGTGCTGCCCACTCAAGGAAAAATATGGACACACAATTTCTGGGTTCTAAATGACAGTATTTTTCCATGTGTAGTATTTAAATGAAAACCTCTGCTTAGTAAGATATTTTGGCCAAGTAAACATACCAGAAATATCTATAGTTGTGCGCAGAAAACGTACTGCAGAAGTTTGCTTTTAGGCAAGATACTGTAGAGTATCATTCATTCTGTCTAAAAAAAATAATAAATTAAAAAGAACCTGTGAAAAAACATCAGTGACTGGCGATAACAATAATTATCAGCCTTGGAATATTTCTATTTGAAAGAACGGCTTAACAGATTTGGATTACTTGTCTCAGAAAGGTAAGGAATAAGAAGGTTCATGACAAAAGCATATAAAATTATAATTGGTGAAAAGATGACAAGAGAGGAACTCTGGTTCTCCTTTCAACAAAGGAACAAGGAATCACTTAGTGAGGCAGAAAAATGGCAAGTCAGGATGAAAAGAAATGCTCTTTTCACAAAGACTGAATTTAGGCTTTGGAATTTACCGCCACAGCATGTCTTTGAGACCAAGAGTTTAGCAAAATGTCATAAAAACCCTATTACTTCATTGGTAAGAAGAGTGTATAGAGCTAAATAATGAACAATAAAATAGTTTTGGAAAAGTTAAACATATTCTCTAGGAAGAAAACTAAACAGGGAATATGTCCTATTTCATACACTTGTGTTACTATTAACAGATTTGGGTTAGTATTTTGCCAGAACCCCTTAATAAATTTTAAAATTATTGAAGTGTTGTATTTATTGAAGTGACTATTTGCATGAAGATATGATTTTGAGAAGAAAATAGGGTAAAGACATGGTAAAAATTACAAAGTACTGACTAAACATCAGTTCCATGACAATTTCAAGTACTCTAAAGGGATATATTTGGAGTGCAAAACCCAATAATCTAGAGATCAAATAGTTTTGTGTGAAAAGAGAAAATTTTAGGGCATTTTTACAGGTATAGTATGCTCAAGTAACTTTATAAGCTCTCATATTTTTCAATTTCTATTAATATAAAAATCTTTTCTTTTACTTCAACAAAGCCATGGACTTATAGTCACTAACCTTATATATCAATGTAGCTTGTAGAACATTCTGTTTTCCTCTAACACTGAAGCATGCAGAGTCAGTTTGAGAAGTTCTTTCCAAAATTCTTCCAAGTTTTGTGAATTTTCAGATTGATTGGCTAGAAATTCAAAGGCTTTCTTTATTGAATATTATTGAACATTTTTGCAAGAAAACATTTCATACGTATTTTCTAAAATGTTCCTAAATTCCAACACTGATTTGTGATAAAATATATTAATAGGTTGGATTACTATGTTCTAGCATATCCACTATGTTGGCATTATGTTTTTTTCTTATGTTTATGAATTGATTTATGAAAACTTTTGGATTTCTTCAAAGTTCACAAATGCTTTGACTTCTCAACATTGTCGAAAAACATCAGGTACCTAATGCAGCAGCACATTTTGGGAGCTGGGAAAGAAAAGGCTAGTCCTCTTTCTAAATGTGCATGACTGTCTGTGCCTGCCCAGAGGCTGAGTATTCACTCTGTCCATTGGCTTCTGTGATTGAAAATGCCCAGGGTGAGGGCTATATGGCATTTTCACCAGTGAAAACTGCAATAGGTGACATTCTGCTCCACTGAAATGATTATGAGTTTGCTTTTGATGTCAGTGACATATGAGGGTAGAAACTCTGAGCACACCGGGAAAAACCCACTTGTCTAGCATATATTAGCTATTTTTGTTCCCTTTTACAGCATAATACTATTAAATCTAGTTTTTCTAGTTTTCATCAGGTCTCATGCTGCAAGACCTCAACACTGGAGAATAAGGATGCATGTGAGAAATGTTCAAGAGCTGCAGATGACCTGCTTTTCTTGACAACTAACAAAGTAAAATTCCTGTAAGGGGAATATGATCAAAACAGTAGAATCATATATTTTTAAATGAAATAAAATAGTCTAGTGTGATTTCTAATGTGATTGATGTTTTCATGGTTGATTTATGAGGTTGTAAGCCTTATTAATCATTAAATTCTACCTCAACATGGATGCATAAAATATGATTCAATGGAAAAATAAAATCTGATCCAACACTATATAAATTGAATTTAAAGTCATCCCATCAAGATGCTGAATTTTCTTAGATTTAATCTATGTATTCAATAAACTGATTAAAACCTGTTTGCTGATTCATCTGATTAGGACAGTGAACCAATTTGACCTTAAGCAACACAAACTAATGGACAGTTGTATAGAGAACAGAGGGATTGATCCAAATACAGTTGTATTATTTTCAGTGTATCATGTATTTAATGTTTTTCTTGAAACAGCAAGTATCATAATAAAAATGGAGACATAGGGAAAATATTTATTATGCTTAAACATTTTTTCCTGACATATCAGTATCACTCAGCAAGAGTATATTTGGAACACCTCTATTGTGGAATTGCTCACTGGAATTTTCCACTGTTATTCAATTTTTTGACAGAAACGCTGCATCATACACGTGGGTGTCTTATGACAGGTGTGGCACTGGCACTTTGGAAATGCACATGTAGGAACTGAGTAGCTTAATAAAGAAGCAACCATTTATTCTCGAAATCTAACAAACAAATGGTCCCTAAATCACTGATGATGTGCCTTAGGAAATGGTTTTGATGGCAATTTTATACAACATTTGCCCTGGGTTCTATATCTCAGTCCTTGTTTTATGGTTGGTGAATTATTACATAAGCAGGGTAAAAGAACAGAAGAAAAATGAAGACAACCTTGAACAATGAAAGATAAGGTTTAATGGCCAAAATGAATATGAACGTCAGAAACAAGTGAGTGGAAGTTTATGGTACTATAATTTTGATATGAAGACAAACTGTTTTCCATGGATCTTTCTCCAGTTACAGTCTACAAGCAATATTGAACCAAAAAGCACAAAAAACCCTATATGAAGTTAAACAATAAGCTGTTAAATTTAAAGGTGTATATATGTGGTCCTGTATTTCATTCACAACAAATTTTCTCTAATGGAGCTATACAACTAATTTTGGAAAAAGATGATTTAATAATGTAAACTAGGAAACAGGATTTTAATTAAAATACAGGCATGGTAAAAAAATATGTTTTCTTACTCGAACACATTAAAAAAGGTAGAGCATTTTCCAGTGTGGACAGCCGGCAACAAAGGACAGACTAAACATTTAGTTTTAAATTTTAAGGTTTTTTTCCATTCAGAGTGCAAAATATACTTCCAAGCTCACGCCAATCTTTTGGCGTTTTGAATTCAGTGCAAAAGATTTTCCCTTGCAACTGAAACTAGTATATTGATCAGAGGTGTACCTGAGCTTGAAATACAGCTTTATTAATTGCAATAATTAATATTGTAGGGGGGGTTTTACATCGAGTAGTAGTGTGCATGCTGAATCTTAAAAAAGATTCTAATTGAGATAGGTAAGGAAAGCCTGGGGAAATCACTAGACTCCATGAACAAAACAGCTCAATTTACTGAGTCTTTAAGTCTTGGAGAACCATCTGAGAGATGCACCATGCAAGCAAGCTCATGTAGAGAGGGATTTAGTCCACTTGAGATGAATGGAGTTGTTCTCTGTGAAATTAGAATTGTAGTACAAGCAACTAATGATTAACCAACTGATGATAAATTTGAAGGAGGAGGATTCTCTCTTCAGAATTAAGCTGGAAAATATTAGTTTGCCAGGTGCATTATGAACAGTTATAATCTACTGGTAATGAGAGGGTATTCAGTTTGGAGGGGGTGTTAACGGATACACAGTAGGATTTCTAATTCTGTGGGAAAGAAGTCCATTAATTCATCTTTATAATTCATCTCCCATTAAGCTTTATTCATAATACCATAAATTATATGTAAGTATATTCCACCAAGAGCACAAAAACTGTATCAAAACTGTAATTTAATGAGATATCTTAAACATTTGGATAATCCTACTGAACTTCCTGAGTTTACAAGCATTCTCAAATTTAAGCATATGGGCAAAAATGCACAAATCTTTTCTCATTTTCCCATGTAAGCACTTTCATTCACCTTTGTGTTTCCAGGTATTAACACCAATTTTTTCTTTTGGTCCTATTTCAACAGACAGTTTGTGTTCCTTAAAATATTTTTGTTCTCTTCATTTTATCCCTTGTTAAAAACATCCTAAAAGAAGAAGCCGACTTTCTTCTTAATTTCCAGAAGTCTTTTTCAGTTCTTAGAACATCTGAAAAGAAGGAGGAATAGCATACTACCATTATGCACTCCTCAGCCAACCAGCAAGTGCTCTACAAGTCTTCACAGAATAATATAAATAACTACAAAAATTAAGTTAAATATTTTTGAGTGACCTAGAAGATATGCATCTATTTCAAATTACAAATGCTACCATTCTGTATATTTAAATACAAAAACTAAATGAAACCAAACAAAACAACAAAAAAGAAACCAAAACAACTGAAGTTGTATCTCTTTGGTCAGTAAGCTGTCAGTGTTTCATCATCTTTTCCATCTGTATTTGAAAGCCTTAAAAAGGTCAAAGGTCCATAGCTATTACTTCTTAAAGTGTAAAAAAAGACAAATATACTGTCTTTCAATCAAATGACCTACCTGCTAAAATTTGAATTAAAGTCACGTGGTTATACTTTTTTCTTTATTAAAAAAAAAAATTACATTCACCTTGGTATAAAATATTAAGTGTTATAATAGAAGTAAAAAAAAAAGTATTTTTAAAACAACGTTTGTACTAAAAATATTTACTCATCTATGGTAATCATTTTGCTAAGCAGAGAAATGGTCTCTTTGAAATCATCCCTTTGAAATTTTGCTACTTCCATTGATTAGAAAGAAAAAGTTACTGATCTTCAGTAACCAAATGTAGCTAGTGAGATGCTTTTAATTTGCTTTCATACACAGAAGAAATACATGCACGAGATTTGCAGACAAATGAGTGGATTAAGTGGAATCTTGTTTAAAAGAACTCCATATCAGGAATTTAGAAATCTAGTGAATCCAGAATGGAAGAGGGAAGGTCAGGATCCCTGTTCACAGGAAGCAGAAAGTTTTTACAGATTTGAACCAGGAAGTTGTTATGTTTCTGCAGGGTTTCCCAACAGGACGCAGAATTAGAGGAATGAGCCAGGGAAAGGAGGCACAGGGTGTAACATAGCAAAGTGTGAATGATCTATGGACCCTGGAAAAGTAACTACAACTTCGGATCTTGTTTTTATTCGTTGTCTTTTTTTTTTTTTTCATCTGACAGACGTGCCTGAGCCAAGCAGTTTTGTCCCTGTGAAAAAGAGCTCCTTGTGCAGTTTCTTCTGTTGACGGTATTGCCTTGGGCTTAAAATACTTGTGAAAGTGCAGTTTTAGATGAATGTCACTAATCTCTGTGGTCTATGAATATTTGATAAGACTGATTTTTACAGGTTCATTCTGACCTCTCTTCTAAATAACTGCAGAGAGAAAGACAACGATTCATACAGCTCTATGTGATTGTCATTGTAGACATCAGCTTTCTAGATCATGGATTTTCTGTACAGTCTGTAGGAAAAGACAACATGCTCCAAGGGAGATGATCAAGAGGCTGGGTGCATCCTGGAGAATATAACATATAAAAGATCTTCCGTGACGGTCTCTTTTATTGAGTGTCTTTACAGATCTGTCCTAACAGCTCTGGACTCCATGGGACAGTCTCACACAATTTCCACCCTCTCTTAGATGAGTATGAAACAGGCAATTCTATTAATTGATAATGTTATCAAATCATAATACCATCTATTACAATGGATACCTGGGGTAATATCTGGAACTTCTTGTTGCATTTAGGTACTGTATTTTGCTCTTATACTGCCATACAATAAAATTTCTCCAATATAAAAGTTGGCAAGTCAGATTCAGTTTATTCAGCTGATCCAGCTTCTTTCATGTGGAAATATGAAAAGGAGTTGATTTACATATCAGTTATTCTGATCTTGTATTGAGTTATTATCTGCACACATTCTTTACTTTTCTGAAAAACTCTCCTCATTTTTAAAGTTGCAAGCCATTTCAGTACTCTTAGTAATAGCAGAAATATTATCTCTAGCAAAAAGAGTTAAAACTCTAATGTTTTTTTCCCATTCAGGCCAGAAGTAAGATAAAGTCATTGAAATATGACTCAAAGGCTTTTCTTTCCCTTGGCTGAGCAAACACCTGCATGGCAGCTCACTTCCAACCTGTCATTTTGCTGGGAATATCATAACCAAAGCAGTAATCACCAACACAGTGTTAGCATAGACCAAGCAGGCAGCACTGAGAGAGTCTGTCCTCTGCTGGGTGCTTCCAAGGAGATCCTCATAATTCCACAGCCATTCCACATAATCTGCCAGAGATTAGAGACAAATAGATAAGTGTCTCTTTCATAGCTGTAGCTTAACTTTTTTTTTTCTGTGTTTAGTGGAGGGAATAAAAAATACAATAAATAATTGGAGTCCAAACCTCTTTATTTTTCACAGAATAGTTAACAAACACTTCACTTTATGCTCCATAAAATGTTTTATAAAGCCTGAAGGTAATTTTCCATTTTTCCTTTCTGGTACTGGTATATAACATGCCCAGAGGGATCAGACCAAAGTTCTCTCTAAGTCCTTTACTCTACCTCTACCAAAGTCCACACAGAGCTGCCTAGGGACAGAAGGGGAGGAGTACCATGTGTATGCACACTAGTTCATAGGTGGTTGCAGTCTAGGAACAAGGCAAAAATATAGTCTACCTTTTCCTGAGCCTTTAGCAGCCACTTTAATTTCAGAGTCTTCCTAATCAATGTGTTAAGAAATTCTCTGAAGATTTCTCTTCCATGAGCTCACTCTACTGAAACCTGTACAAACATGTGATTGAAAATGTTCATGGTCACACAAGTACATCAATTTGACACTTCCCCATGATTTCACCAGTAGATTAAACTTATATTTTCTAAGATTTATGGGGGCTGAGCAGTTGTTTAATGTACACGTTACTATTCCAAACAGAACAATCAAGCAGATGCCAGAAAGCATTACCCAGAAACAGGTAATAGCTTCAGCTACACTGCCCACCTCAGAAGTACCTGCAATTCAAATCTCTTTTCTGAATTTCCCACATTAAGTGGGCATTTTTCTGAAACACTATGGTGAGTGTGTTGGTTATTCAATACAAAGGTAAAGAAATCACATTTCTTTTCACTTTGTAGTAATTTACTTGAGAACTTCTAAAATTATTTCCTTTAAGATTTCAAAAACTTGTTCACAATCTTTTTAGTTGGTCAAAAATTGGATAGGAGTATGAATACAACCTGTGTTTTCTGAAATACTTCAGCAAAAACCCTACCCAAATATATTATGTTCTACTCTTTATTATAGCATTGGACTGTGTCTAGCCAACCCTCCATTATGACTTACTTGTCCTTTTCTTTTCCCATTTGTTAGCTTGTCCTTGATTTACCAGTTGTTGCCCACAATTTTCCGTATGTTAAAGAGATGAACCTTCCATTTTGAAGAATATTCTCTGTTTGTTTAATTTTTGTGAGTTCCTCTTTCGGGTAGTATTTTTTTAAAACTACATTATCAATCACCATGTATTGAATTTTTTCAAGGCTCGATTCTCTTTTACATAATAAAAATTGAAATAATTTTTTAAAAGTCAGAGTTTTATTAAATCCTCAACTTGTTAAATCCCAGTGCATTCAGCAGGGACAATCTGCAGCAGCATCTGCTGCTGAAAGGGCAAACTGCTCTCTCTAGCACAGGGCAAAATGGCCTTTGTAATGCATTTTAGCAAAGTCTTTACTCCTAATGCACTAGTTTACTGAGGCATGCAAAAGTCATTTCCACATTAATCTACACCCAAAAAGGCTTCTCTGATAAGACTTGGTCTCAGTCAGTAAATCCTTCTCAACTCATCTTAGTACTACTGCAAGGCTAATTGCACAAGTAACAATCACATATCTAACCAGGGGATTGACTTAATTTTAAGCTCTTGTTGGACCCATGCTCTTGCACAATTCAGTGCTGATTTTCTGTGTCTAGAGCATTACATATAAACTCCTGTGCTGAGTTTTTGCTAACTTTATTTCTAATAAAAATGAAATATTTTCCCCCTTCCATATCCATACACATGCATCTCCAGTTATTAATGTTAAACCCTTGTCCATCTGCCTATGTGAGCAAAGTTAAATTCTTTCTAGCAATTTCCTTCTAAATCACTTCACCACAATCACTCTACGCATGAGAAGAGCAGCAGATTAAAATGACTTCTCAAACTGGTGTTAGGCACAAATGCAAAAGCTTTCACTAAAGTTAATCCATATCTTTATATACAGCTCACTGAAATGAGGATTTGTAATGTTTCTGCAGGTGACTTTTATTGCTGATAGAGAGTGCTGCAAGTTCTATATTACAGGAAGAGATTCAAAATATGAGATGCATTTTATTCTAGAACTAGAAGTTAGTAGGAAGAAAGGACATTTTGTATAATAAACAGAGTACTGGGTTAAAATCCACAGTGATCAAAACATTGTGACCACTGGATATGGAACAGTTCACCTTTTCCGTTTCATAGAGCATTGCAGTCTTCTAGTACCAGAAAATGCATCATGATAGCTTTCACAAAATATTGTGATCCATAAACACAACATCTTTTTCCCCTTTTTTTTGTTTTAAACATATTTTTAATTTGCCTTCTGAATATCTATAAGTCATGTCTTTCATCTTTTCTCCACAAGCATGAAGACTTTTTATTTTTTCTAGAAACAGTTGAGATTTACTGATAATCATTGAACTCCCATGGAGGGGATTAAAGAAAATACCAAATATATGAAGATCAAGATAAAATTGCAAAGGCTGGCAACAGTGATTCCTCTCCATCTCGCCAGCTCTGCCAGTTGGTGTGTGGGTGGGACCCAGAAGCCCCCACCTCCCTGTGCTAGAGGATGTGCCTGCAGGGAGTACTACCATGGCTAGGACAAAACATAACTTCTTGCATTCCTTGAGTCCATGTGCAAATAGAAAGCTACCATCATGTCCCCAGAGCCTACAATATTCTCAAGGAATTAACAAAACACAAATTGTGCCTTCTGTGCACTGAGATGACAAACCACTTGATCTGTACCATTACAACATTATCCATCAGTCTGAAGGCCTGTCTGACTTTCTTATTGGACCTGAGCTCCCCCTTTATATCCTGTCTGAGAGGAATGACAGCAAGCTAGCAATTTATTATTCCTATGTACTTTCGCAGCATCTGGCGCAAAAGATTTAGACAAGAATACAATAATAGAGAAGGTAGTTTGGCACATCCTGACAGTTGAGACTGTATAAAAATTGGGTGGATTGGCCACTTCTTGAGCACTGGAATACTCTCAGATGCTAATATGGATGTTCAAGAAACTTGCCAGGCTAGGCTGTTTCTAAATAACAGTTCTGTCAGATTGTGGAACAGAAAATATTCCTCATCACTACAGTTTTATACTTAATGTAGTTACCAAATGGTTGATGCCTGTGAACTACTACCCTGTTAAATGTGATTTATATCTAACATTATTATATCGTCTTACATCTGTTCTAGAACAAGCAGCAGTCACAAGTATTGAGGCCATGTTGCTGAGAACACAGCCGCGCTGGGCAGGACACGTCTCAAGGATGAAGGACCACTGCCTCCCTAAGATCTTTCTTTCTGGTGAACTTGCCACTGGCTGCCGCAAGAGAGGAGCCCTGAAGAAAAGATTCAAGGACTCCCTGAAACAACATCTCAGCCTTGGCCATATTGATCAACAGAACTGGTCTACTCTGGCCTCAAATCGGGAGGCCTGGAGACACACCATCTGTAACGCTGCTGATGCTTTTGAGAAAGCACGCGGGATCACTCTCGAGGAGAAAAGACAACGCGGAAAGAATCGTGCCTTGCAGAATTTACCACCTAAAGAGTCTTTCTGCTGTGCCTTTCTGACATGTCTATCTTGCACTGGCCTCTTTAGCCACCAGCGTGCTTGTAACCAACATGGGTAGAGCCTTCCCCAAATCTTCGTTCATGAAGCCCAGCCATGATGATTATACTGTCTAATGAATATGGAAGCAGGAAGGAAAGAACACACAATGTATGCAACTATTGCCTACTGATGTCATTTCAGAGCAAAAATTGTTAGTTTGCCTCTTTCTTGCAGTTCTATAGAGGGTCCATGGCTATATCTGAAATTTAGATTAAAAACAAACATGTACTGAAATCAGAACTGATAGAAAATTAATGTGATTTATACAAATATAGAATAAATATTAATAGAAACAAATAGAAAGTGCATAAGATTTCATGTTGTATAGCCTCAGGAGATGAAATATTTAAGTGGTTTATTTTCTCCAACTTAAATATTATTTTCTCATCCACTACTCAGAGGAGTTCTGAAAATTAATTAGTGTCTGCTTTGACCTATAGGTTGCTTTCAAATGCCAAGTTTTATGAATAGTTCTAGATTATGGATTTTTCATAGGGTCTTGCCTTCACTGTTTTTCATTCCCACATGAAAACTGCATATTTTGCAGGTTTTGCTGTACTATTTAAAAGAGTGTTTCACAGCTTGCATGTAACTACAACTACTATAGTTGCTCATATGAGTACATCTCTTCTAAAAAAAATGTAGTTTTTCTCCAATGAAAAGAGATTTATCCTTTGTTTTGGGTTAAAGCATACAGACATACCCATTCTGTGTTGACCATGTTTCACTAGGTAGCTTGAATTTCTGTGGAAGAATGAGTGTCTCCTCAGTACCAAGTCTTGATTTCAAGTTGCTCCGTAGAGCAAGCATGGAGAAAAAGTAATTCACAAACACACATGGAGTTCTATGCATATTTGATACATGAGACTCACGGAACATATCATGGAGAAACTACCTGCACAACTAGATCTCATATATTAAGACTGGGTATTCCTGAGTTCACCAATTGCAACTCATTTTGCTTTGATATGGGATGCAGAATCTCACAGAATGACAGAGTGTTCAAGATTGAAAGAGACATCAGGGTCATCTTGTCCAAACCCCCACTAAATCAGGACCACGTAAAATACACTGCCCAGGACCATGCTCAGATGGCTTATCTCCAACATTAGAAACTCCACAATCTCTCCAGACAACCTGTGCCAGTGCTTGGTCATTCTCACAGCAAAAAGTTGCTTTCTTGTGGTCACGTGGAACTTCTTGTGTTTCAGTTTGTGCTTGGTGCCCTTGTTCCTGTCTCTGGAGACCACTGAAAAGAGCTTGTCTCTATCCTCTGTGTACCTTCCCTTCAAGTATTTGTACACATGAAAAAAATCATCCCTGAGTCTTCTCTAGGATAAATAGTTCCAACTCAGTCTTTCTTCAGAGGAGAGATGCCTTAGTCCCTTCATTATCTTGATGACCCTTGGCTGGACCCTCTCCGGTATACCTATGTCTCTCCTGTACTGGTGAATTCATAATTGGGTACAAAATTCCAGATGTGACTTTACCACTGCTGAGTAGAGGGGAAGGATCACCTCCCTTATAACTCATATTCTTCTGGGGAAGATTTCTTAAAATAACAAGAAGTAAAAGTAATAGTAAAGTTGCAAAATAGAAGTTCAAATGTGCAGTTGTAAATTCAAAGGCTTGAGCTCTTTCCTTTTCTTTTGACTCTAGCTGATAAGCTGTGAAAAGCATCTCCCAAGTGAAAATAAGGCTCAATAGAGCACTTGTAACTGAAGGCAGAATTTTAAGGCAAAATAAGAGGAAAGTGGCAAGCTCCCAACAAATATGAGCAGAGATAAAATTTTTTATTCTGTTGTTAACTGCACCTTGCAAATAGAACTGAGTATTGGTTCAGATGAAGTGTATTCTAACAGAGCAGAAGAAAGACTTGCCACACAGTACACACTGTTCCAATCCATAAAAGAGCTAGGAGCTTGACTATAACAAGAAAAGATTCATATCAAACAAGTGACTAGATAAACAAACATTGTAGAGTGCTGCATAAGAGTGTAACCATATTAAAATTTAGATATACTCCATAAAAATTGTATGATGGAATTCCATTTCCATCTCCCATTGCTGAACATCCCAACTGTTCCTTTAGTGAACACAGCCAGGGACAGCTGATCCTTTCAAATGGCACTCCTTCTAGGTCAGGAGAAGTTTTTCGGATTTCTAAAAACAGTAGTACAAACATTCTCACCTACTACCCTTTTCCCTATGCCCCCCTTCTTTTCCCAGACTTTTGTCTCACTGTCTTGATTTTGATGCAAGGCAATGAGACCGTAAGTAGATACGGAACACAATCAATGGAGGAAGCTGGAAGGAGACAGAGGCACATGCACTGGTGGCAGTATAGACTGGGGGGACCTGGGGAGGGTGTGAAGGCCTCTTAAGTTTGCACAGCCTCTTTAAACAGTGCATGACACAATTACATTTTTGATGTCACTCCCTAAATATTAGTGCCTTTAATCTTGCACTTAAAAACAGTTATATATTTCAATGTTTTTCTTTGTTTTTAAAGTGGAGCATGTGTTCAGTCTAGCAGGTATCCACATGGAAATCCAAAATGTTTTCAGGAGGTCTGAAAAGCCCTATTAAAAAAAAATTGGTATGATTTTGACATTTTTCTTTATGTTCAATTAAACTCTATTCTTAGGGGTTGTAGTAAAAGATTTTCTCCTTTACCATATTTATCTCTAGGACAAACAGTATCTGATTGTGATATTTCATCTGTTCTCCTTTCTAGTTATGATAACTCTTTGTATTCCTGTGATGATTAATCGCCTGGAGTCTTCTTACTGACCTCAGCGATGCTGGCATTACTTAGCATCATCTTGTCAATCAAAGTAATCCCATTTAGGAACCTCAATATAAATTTAAGACCCTGGCTTCAGACACTCAGTCTTGAGATTTATTAAAATGCAAACAAAGCAATTTTTTCTCCCACTGGTGCCTGGAAAGTTTTTTCTATTAACCAATGGATAATGTTTATTTTGAACATGTTTCATTAACAGAATAGATCAAAATCCTTTTATCTTTGATAAATTTGTTTTATTACACTCTCATATTTTAAAAATTTACAATAAAAGCACCCTGTAAAAAACAACTAGATGCTGATTCCCTC
This sequence comes from Chiroxiphia lanceolata, assembly GCF_009829145.1. NCBI lineage: Eukaryota > Metazoa > Chordata > Aves > Passeriformes > Pipridae > Chiroxiphia > Chiroxiphia lanceolata. The sequence goes on from NC_045639.1 coordinate 13,733,226, forward strand.
TTGTTTCATTACAGCTAGCAAACGTTCAGAAACAGGCTGAATGGGAATCTCAACTGAAATTAGAAGTATAAAAAACAATGGGGCTTGTACCTACTTAAAGTATCTCTACTCAGATTAGCAGAAGTGTATCAGAACCCAATCTGAATTACTTGTGCCCAGTAAAATGTATGAACTGTCTAATGATGTCTTTATGGCAAACCTAATTCGAGAACCTAAGCCCTGAGGTGCTATCACTGATGGCATGAATGCTTCCAGTCCATGTTAGCGTTAAATCAAACACAGCAGCTTCAAGCGACTATAGTGGATTATGAACCCTCACACAGTTAACAAATTTTAGTGTGAGACAACTCAGAAAGAATGGCTGAAATCATGCCTTATACCACTCAGCTAGATTTGCAAGCCCATGTCTGTCAAGGTGCTGAGATTCTTTATATGTAGAAGCGGTGAACGGGGCTTCGGGGAAATGATCACTACTAAACCTTGTTTTGGAAAAAGCTGCCTCTAGAGAATGGGATTTGTCTGGCGTAAGTAACTGGGTAGTTGTCATATGCTATATAAACATTGTGAAAACAACCCAGGTATTTTGAAATTATATTTGCTATGAACTGGAAAGTAGAAGTTCTCTGCTTGTTTGTGTTGGGTTGTCTCCTACTATTGGTTAAAGTTTCGCATTTGGAAAAAACAGGGAGAGTATAGATTCCTAATCTTCACCTTCTGAATGTATTAACGGACATGCATATGTTTCTAAATTGGCCTCTCTACAGACAAAAATTCTTAGAACCAGAAAGAAATCCCTGACTGATGCCTATCAACTCCAGTGTAACTATTTGAAAGAATTTACTACTCTGAACTGCACTCTTACCAGCCGGAAGGGTTTCACAGCTAGAAGGGTTTTCCATCCTGTTAATAAAGGCTGAAACTGAGATATGTAGAGATGGTTCTTCTGTGATTACACTGCTGTTGGCACTACAAAGGAAAGTACTACTTGACAGGTTAAATGTATAGTCTGCCTCTAGAAGCTAATACAAAGTATATTTTTATTTAATCTTTCTCTATGGTATTGTTTTAAGGGTCCCACAAGAACTGCAGGGGTCTTAAAAATTATTTTCTTAGAAATTGTGTATGTACCTGAGGGGAATATCTGTGCATTAAGATTAAAATCAAAATAGATAGACTACACAAAAATAACTTGAAGACAGAAAGAGTTGTGCAAAATCTCATAGAAGATCAGTTTCAAATTTTCAAAACCCCACGAAGATATTCAGAGTACTTGCAGACTTCTAGTTCAGGAATGAACTTTCCAAATCTTGAAACATCCACTTGGCATTGCTTTAACATCAAATATATTTGATGAGATATAGATATATGAGTTCTGTACAAGCTATTTATTTTTCTGGAGATGATTACTGCATGTACAGTATGTGGTATATGAGACATCTCAAGCAGCAGACAATATAAGAACAGGAAAAAATTTATTGGATGCCATAACTACACATTAGTTATATTATGTCCCCAGACTACTTAGAATAGATGCAATCCTTCTCCTCAGATATGACCATGCAGAGTAAAAGTCTGAGGATTTTCATTGATTTATATGTATAGTATATACAGACTCGAACTTTTTCTTTCCTGCCTTTTCATAGCTAAAGGAGAATGTGTGAAGCTTGTGGCATAGTCTATTTTTGCTACAGGTGGCACTGAGGATTAGAACCCCTTAGGATGTGAAGTTATGCCTAGACCATTACAGAGTAGCACAGTTATACCTAAGTGCATCTGAGAAGGTTCCGTCCCATAATCTGTTGATAGACATACAAATTGTGAAATAATGTGGTCAATATCACCAGTTAACACTCCTGTCCCAAACACTGATTAGTCCTCCTGAAAGGCTCCAGATAGTTCACTCTGCTAAATATTCTCTGAGCATTCTTCAGTCTAAACCGGAGCACAAATATTCACATGAGAGGAGAGTAGATGGAAAATACATTTCTTCTCCTCCTGCTTGTGCATTTTGCATGAACCTAATCCTTGTTCATAACCTACGCTGACCTAGATCAGAATGATAAAAAAGCCCTGTTTCATCACACTGAAGAGTCAATAACGGTAATTTTTTCCCTTATATATTATTTTTATTTTAACCAGGTCACAATATTAATTAGAAACATATTCTTGATGTGCCTTAATCATTACTATAACATAAAAATGAAACCAAAACCAGAAGATAATTTTTATGACTGAGTTAAAGGACATTTTATAGAACCGTGTGTTTTGTTTTAATTTTTGTAACATTAGAAAATATCTGAGGATGTTAAAAAGGAATAACTACACTACAAAAATGAAAAGTAAACTATTGAGAGAATCACCACCAAGTTAATGGCACATTAGCAATAAGTTCATAACTCCCAAGAAAGCAAACTTTACTTACACTAGTTCAAATAAACAGAGACACATTTTTTGTGGGTGTTTATTTCTTTAAATGTTTCATAGTTATTGTACTATCATTGTATTTTTTGTGTTATTCTGCATCACTGCCTTCTTCATCTCTGATTATAGAAGGTTGAGAGGGTTGCTCATGACTGAACACAGAAAAACATTTAATCTATTTATTCCAAATTTGTATAAGATTTTATAATCCTGTTCTCCTATGCTATGAATTTAAGGGAGAAGAGGGTTGAAAAACCTGTTCAAAATGAAATGGTCTTTTAGTTTATTTATCACAGTAATGAATCTTTGCAAACTTCATGTGGTAAGACAGGAATAGGAGCAACCATATATACTTTTTTCTCTTTCTACATGTATACCTACCCACACTATATGTCTAACATATGATGTCACATATATTTATTTTGTGTATAAATAGATGTATGTGAATGTGTGTGTGATTTAGCTGTAATTAAGAATTAAATATTAAGTGCCTCAAACATAAAAGATTAAGATAGTCCCTCCATTATTGACTAAATCCCAATGTACATTCTGAGTATTACTTTCAAATGTTTTTGGTAATAATTTAAATCTGTTCCCATAAAAGCTAATGAACAAAATTCCAAAAAACTGTCATAAGCCCCTTTATAGTTTTTACATGTAAAGTGGTATGCAGTAATAATGTACAACATTGGTCAAGAGCTAATTTTTTTTCATAAAATCATAGAATCATAGACTGGTTTGATTTGGAAGGTACATTAAAAATCGTCTAGTTCTATTCCCCTGCCAAGGGGGATAGACAAGGACACTTTCCACTAGATCAGGTTGTTCAAAGCTCAATCCAACCTGTCCTTGAACACTTACAGGAATGGAGTCTCCACAGCCCCTCTGGGCAATCTGTTCCAGTGTTTTACTGCCCTCACAGCTAAATCTTCTTCTTTATATCTAGTCTAAATTGACTCACCTTCAATTTAAAGCCATTATTCCTTGTCCTTTCACATGTCCTTGTTGAAAGTCCTCTTGAGCTTCCTTGTAAGTACCTGTTTAGGTACTGGAAGGTTCTGTAAATTCTCCCAGGAGACTTCTCCAGGCTGAACCACCCCAGCTCTCTCCATCTGTCTTCACAGGAGAGTTGCTCCAGCCTCCTGGTCATCTTTGTGGCCACCCTCTGGACTTGCTCCAGCAGATCTGTGTCTTTCTTATGTTAGGGGCCCTGAGCTGGATGAAGCAGTCCACACGGGGTCTCACCAGAGTGAGAATCACCTCACTTGACCTGTTGGCTGCGCTGCTTTTGATGCAGCCCAGCAGCATCAAAGCTCCAGTTGGCTTTCTGGGCTGCAAGTGTGCACTGCTGGGTCATGCTGAATTTCTTGCCCACCAACACCTCCAAGTGTTACCCCTCAGGGTTGCTCTCAATCCATTCTCCACCCAGCCTGTATTTGTGCTTGGGATTGCCCCGACCCATACGCAGGACCTTGCACTTGGCCTTGTTGAACTTCGTGAACTTTCCTTAAAAGGCTGAAGAACCTTATATTGCAATAATAGCTGCAAATTTAAAGCAGACAAAAAATCAGAAGCAAAGCCCAACCTCTTCCAGCCCCAAGTTCCTACAAAAATACTGTTAATGTTAATGGCTAGATTAAACCTTTGACTAAATAATAGCAATGTGTCTGATTTTAAATAAGTTGGTTGTAAACTTTAAACATTTTCTTGATGGTGACATTTCTATGGAACGTTTTTTTTTTAATCCGAAAGGAAGTATACTGAAGCTGCTTGTTTTTCAAATATGTGAGCCATTCTTATCATCAACCTCCATAAAATGAACAAACTCTTCATGCTCAACGGGAAAAACCAACCTTGTGTGAGTCTGGTTAAATCTAGTCAGTCATCCCCTCAACAATGAACCAACAATGAACCGGTATCTTCCCAACCCAGCATCTTCATTTTCAGAAGAGTTTTAGGTGTCCCAGGTTCTGGGTGTTGAGTTAGAGCCACAGATAGTGAAGGTAGGACTGCAATGGGCAGCTGTGATCCAGCAGACTCAAGGGGCAACAGCAAGGGAGTTGTATCATCATCAAGAGTAAAAGGCTTCTCTCAGGTGCAGATGGATCTTAGTGTTTATCTGTCTCAATGGCATAGAAGAAATGTTGTCGTTGTAGATCTTGCTAGCTCATGTGAAAAGAGTAGCATTGATGAGCTGAATACATGGAATTACAAAAGTACAAAAAGAACCCAAAAGTGTGAGTGCAGAATCCCAGTAATGTTTTTTTTATTTAAGGTTTCACTTGAGGCCATTGAGATCATTTCAAAGTACAATATTAAGAATCTCTTAATCTATCAAGCAGTTCTTCATAGTGGAAAAGAAAAGGTTGGTTCAATAATCAAACCCCAAGTCAGTTGCTGTGATTACTGTGATTCCCTTTTCGGTTTTGATAAAATAGACCATTTTCCCTTTGGGGGTTGTACAAGCCCAAATCAATGAATCAAAATTGGTTCCAACACACCAATTTTGGTTCATTGATTTCCAGGTCAACATTCCTTTTACTTACTAGACATCTGTCAGTAATATCTGTCAGTCTTTTTGTTGTTATTTCAAATGTTTTGTCTTCTTTTCATTGTTCTTCTATCATCCATAATTGTTTCAGAGTACCATAATATTTCCCAGAAGCACAATTCTCATAGTTGAATACACACATAAGTGTATTTTGGGGTACACTTACTGCAACTCACACAGAATATTGAGCCTGACCTTGTGTTAGAAGCAAGAGCTTCAATTGCTTAGGCAAAAAATATAAAGATATTCCAAACAGGTAGCCAAATAGGTAGGTTTTTATCTTTTGTGAACAAAACTTGCTATTTCAAGTAGTTATATCTTAAACTTTGGTGTGTTCTAGATCTGCAGCAGCATAGTTCAATATTGCTTTAACTGAAAGGCTTAATTGGAGTGAAGTCATACAGTTCAAATGTGCATTCTACTGAGCTTACACCTTATTAATGTCATGTCAAGGTAAATGAAAAATAACACTTTTCCCAGGCAACAAATGGATTATTTTTTCCCATTACAATGGCACATATGAAATTTTCAGAGTATTAAAAATGAAAAGTCACAATTACTTGATCTATTCGAACTTCACTATGATTTTAGTTTTACCTCCCTTAAAAATGTTAATAGTCTCTTGCACTATCAAGGCAAATGCAATTTTTATTTGAAAAAGGTTTTGTGCCTTGTATAAGAAATACGTGATTGATATCACAAAAATCACTTATTTTGAGGTCTAAGTGTCCATTTCTAAAACCTAAAAGGTAGAGAAGAAATCTAAGGAAACATAAATTATCTCCAATTCCATTTTAAATCACTGTGTGTGGCTGAATTTAGTTCCTAAATTTTATCCGTTTTGAAATGTCTTTTTTTTCTGTTGTTTCAAAAAACTTCAGAAGAAATGCCTATTTTGGTTTGGATGTTGCTTTTGAGAATATATGGAATTAAAAAAAGGTAAGTGATCATGCACTGATGAACTTGAAAATCCATATTTTTAACTACAGCAGAAAGATATAGGCATTTGATATTTTCAGTGTGTTGTTCTTTCAAAAAAGAAGCAAAACCTCAATTTATTGTACACTATCTTGACTGGTAAGCCAGGAATGCTACACAAAATGGAAGAATTCCTTTTCTGGTTGATATTCCCCTGTGTTTAATGAATTTTATTTCACATCCTGGCTTTAATTCTAAGAAGGTCTATTGCATATATAGTTTGCACCTTGAAAAACTATGTAGGGTTTTTTTGCATACTTATTAAAGTGGATGCTTTAACAGAGAAAAATGTGTATCTCCAATATATTCCCTACACCTATTTTCTTTTCTTTTCTTTTTTTTTTTTCATTCCACTCCATTCCATTCCATTCCGTTCCATTCCATTCCATTCATCCTTCTACCTTGCCTTTTCATTTTCCCATCCTGGTCTGATCCAAAGCTAACAGGAACGCATTGAGTGACTTCAGTGGTTTCAATGAACTCCAGGACAGGATCCTTAAGTGTTAATGAAGGACCAAATGCCTGCTTTTACTTTTGTGCACAGCACCTGAGCCCTACATTGTAGATAAGATTTTACTTTAGTGATTCTGACTGTTGATTTTGCATAGCACCCCTGGCTTAGGCACTCTAAACTTTAAAAGCATTTTAATATGAGGTGTGGAAATAAGCACGATGAAAGAAGTAAGAAAGGAAGGAGAGTACAAACAAGGCTTATGAAAGGACAGGTGAAATAGAAATAATAATAGGAGAGAAGAGATGACTGTTTGGTTAATGAGCTGCTGAGAATAAATGAGCTTTTAGAACAGATTTGAAAGACCACATTGATGTAAGAGAATGAATTGAAAATGGGAGCTCGTTCCACAACAGACAGACAAGAAAAGAAAGAGTGTGTGAAATCAGTAAGGATGAGAGAATTAAAATTGCCTTTATGTTCTTGCTTTTTGCATCTCAACAAACAACATTCAGCAATCAAAGTTTAATAGCAAAAAACTTGTCATAATTGGATAGCTCTCCTCCCAAAATGGTACAGCAGCAGCAAGGCAAAACAAAGCAGTGCTGAGAAAGCTAGAAATATATTAATAGAGAGCATAGCAAATGGAAGGAATGATAAACAAGCCAACCACAGACTAACCAAAACCTACCCAGAAAGAGTGATAAAAAAGATAAGGTTCACTCCTGTTATATGAAGTATGACAATATACTTAAAGGGCTATTAATATGTGTGAGACAGTGGCTATAAACATTGAAATTCTTTAGAAAAGTTGTTTGCTTACTGCAAGTTCCTCAAAACTACAGCAGATTGGTTTCTTGACAACAGCATATTTATCATTGTGGTCACTGTGGCAGGGCAAGGATGAGGGCAATTCCAGTGTCTCATGCATTATCAACAGAATTGACTATTAATGCCAGTAATCTCTGAAACAGAAATAACAGTGTGATGTTTCTGATATACACCTGGCCTTGTTATAAATAGTATAGCAAATAGTACAGGCATCTTATATGAAAGCTTCACACATGTTATACAAAAATCAATAATGGAGCATAAATGTTATCAGGATTTTTGGTTTACAGTGTTGCTCTTCTCGACTTGCTTGAAATCTGAGGTGAAAAAAAATCAAGTAAACATGGTAAGCAAAGATATCTGAACTGATGAAGACCCAGCTTCTAAGCAGCCACCATGCAGCACCCTGCAACAAACACTGCATATATAAGATGCAGATCATTCGATTTGTGCAAAGGGAGAAAAATAACCTAAGCATCACCATGCTTAAACCTGTTTCAGGATGTTTTTCCAAGATAAATGTAGCACAAAGATTTCTGAGTAACTGTTGGAGTGTTTAGGGCAAGATAAAATCTGCGTAATATTCATAAATTGTGCAAAATAGTAACAAAATCCTTAGTTTAACACTGAGTCCTATTAGAAAGATGTAGTGCTTCTAAAAGTTGTTAAATACATGAATTTTTGTAAGTCACTTCTTTTAATATGGTAAATGAGTTTCCAAATAGCTGTATCTAGTATTTCAATTTCCCCTAGCAAGAGCATTTTTATTTTCCTTCCTGATATTATATTCTGCTTTTTTTGATGCAGTGATGAATTATCTGGATTACTGCCTTACAAACATTAAAAAGAGAACAAAAGAGAATAAACAGGTCTTTATAGTACAAATTATTATTTTCTAGGCCAAAACTATTATTTTGTAGGTCCCATTAAGACATCAATAGGGTCACAGTAGCTCAAGAATCAAATCCTGACAGTGCAATAAAGCAAACTGATGTGGGTTTTTTTCCTTCTCTCTTCTTAAAGCAAGGATGTTATAAGATATCAAATATTGCAAAAATTCCCTAGATCAGTCCTGCCTGGAGAAAGGAGAGAAGCTGTGCAGTATGAGTCATTCTCAGCCAATCCCTCTTCATAACATCTTCTCCCCTTTGTGCCCCACTAGAACAGGTCTGTTATTTCAGATGTGTTCTCTTGGGGTCTAGCAGACACAACAGCCTCAAGAATTCCTTGCCTGTGAAGCTGGAGGATAAGCATTAAGAATCCTCCCAGAGAAAACTAGTCAGTCACTTCCAGAAGACTTCATGCCCTGCACGCTGATAAGGCCAAGAGTTGAAATTTTCTAAACAGAAGAAAGAATTTGCTAACCCTTACCGCCAAAAATTACACAACTAAGTCCTGGTTCCACTGGTGGGAGCAAGGTGGTAAAAATCCCATTGGCTCAAACAGGGACAGAATTTCACTCCTTGTCCCACTGTAAGAGAAAATCCAGAAAGGACACAGTTTAAACCCCTGACAGCTCAAGTCCACCCATAACAAAACGTGCGGACAGGTTTTCATGTAACCAGCATAGACAAGCAGGTAAAAAGGTGTGTTGACCTGCAGAGGTTCAATTTTAATGCAGTTTCATCCAGAGCAAAGAAAACTCAGACTGCATATGCTTATATATTTTTCATAAGGACTATATTTCATCATGAAATTTTCCTCTAGAATGTGGCAGACCATACTCATTCACTGTAGTGAATGATAAATACTTTGTGTGTGTGTGTGTGTGATTCTGTGCACCAATGTCATAGTATCAGCACGGGAATAGAAGGGAATAGTGGCATCCTGCAGACTCAATTCAAAATTCTCTAGGAAGCCTGTCTTCCCTTTCTTTTATTTATTTACTTACAAAAAAATACAATTAGTCATAATGTTCTACTGGTTTAATTGCTGCTCTTTTCTTTAGTTTCTAGAATGATATTTCTAGTTTACATATGACTTACATGACTTTTCACAAAACAATGATGGGAAAATACTGATTTTCAGACCTCTACTTGTCTAAATTGTTTCTTTCCACTGAAATGAAACATATATAATAGAATATAGTATAATTAGATAGCTGGATAAGAATATCTGGTTTGGTAATTCATTTTCTGAGTTTAGGTGCATTTTTTCCCTTTCTCCATAGTTTTGGGGATTTTTCCCCTAAATATATAAAGGGCTTGAAAGTGTTAATTACGGAATTCAGCATTGTGTGTCACAGTTAGAAACCATTGTTGTTTCCAGCTGAAAAAGAAAGGCTATGATGTATATGATGTAGGACAATACAGTATTATTCCACATCATATTGATTTGTTTTGTCCATAAAATGTGCCAAAATCTATTTTCAGTTCAAAAGCAAATCCAAAGATCATTTGAAACAACCATGGTTGGAGTATGTGAACAAAGTGGCATTCAAAGATCAAAATATATTATTCCGCAGATTCAGGATCTCTCCTTAATGGTTAAAAGAGATGCTTAATGCTGCTCAACCCACATTCTCTAAAACATGCTGTTAAAAGTTATGTCAGACTGTGAATAATGACATTCCATCACTAATTTGAAAAAATATCCCCTTCTGGCTATAGTATAATATCAAGATATAAAGCACAGGTGTGTGTGTCCAGCACTGGACTTACAGTTTATGTAAGTACAACCAACACAACAGTAAAATAAGGCCTTGAAATTTAGAACATCATCTGTGTGGTTCCTGGCTAAAATCACTCAGTTTTAGCAAAATGTAAGGCTCAATAAGACAAGGAAAAGCCCTCAGACCAGCTGGAGGCAGAAATTACACCAGCACCCCTTGCACCAGGGAGAGGTCGGGGGGATGAGTAAAACCTGATGCAGGAGAGGATAAGTGGTGCTCAGGCACACAGGATCCCTCTGCATGAAGAATGCTTCACTGCTTAAGAGTACTTCATTTTGCAGAGACAGCTTTAACTGGCCTTGGGCTTAGGTCCAAGATATCCACTTTTTATCAAATACATAGTGTTTAAAGACTTTTCAGTCTCTTAAAGTAGTGTCTTGCCGAGAAGAAATTGAATAAATAGGTTTTCCAGTTCAATTAGTGCAGGCACCTTAATAATCCCCTTTCCCGTTTTTCCCGTTACATATACCGAAAAATAAAGGACTGAGGGTGATTTGCAGTAAAGTGGTTCAGACCAAGGACATTTTACATGTAATTGGTTATTATTGATTATATCTCAATTAATGAAGGGAAACTCTAGACAGATTATAAAATATGTAGACAATATACCCAGACCTGGTTAGGGACAATAAGCTTCTCACAAGCAATATTGAATAAAAATAATTATTTCTTGACATTTTCTCCCCTTCTTCAAATGTCAACTTAATTTTTTCCAGATTTTTACTTATTAATGTGGCAGATCCTATCCATCATGTCATGCCTACTCTTATTTTGTCAGCAATTCAAGCCAGAGATATAACTCAAAGTAATTGCATTAAATGGTCAAAAGCAAGGTATGTTCTAAAATATCTTTGCTCCAAGTCTAAAAAAAACCATTTTATTTTATGAGGGACACAACTATTTATTTACCTGATGAGTTTGAGATTCATTATCATAATCTTTCCAAGAGTGATACACAAATCATCCACAAAAAATAAATTTCAGTAAGACATTATTTATTATTATTGTGGATCTCATTTATTATATTTTTATATAATATTTATGTGTGTTAATCATAATTAATCATAAGGTTTTACTTCTAGCTAATGTTTTTGCATACCTTTTTCTTATGCAGACTGTGCACTCTTCTCATGAGACTGCTGTATGATTTGACTTCACGTCACAGAACATGTCCTTTAACAAATATTCACTTGTTTGCTTTGTTGGATTAAATAGATTAAATATGAAATTCAGTAACTAGATTCTATAATGCTGTGTTTCTCACTTGGATGCATAGGGAGCAATGGGAAAGTCATTCAAGCTGTAGATATCTTGCTGCTTCTATTTCTAAACCAGGTCTGTACAGAAGATGACTAAGCAATGCAATCACATTTTAACATGGCAAGTGAAATGTGTGGAGTGCTGCATTTTCTTGAAATACTGACAGAATTAAAGTGAAAAGTGTTATGGAGCTGTTTACTCACCTTTGACACTCCACCTTACAGGTACTTTTCTAGCTTCATAGCAGCCTAAGGGAAGTGCTTAAACCCATGTACAGAGAAATAGAAAAATGTAGTTAGCATTTAGAATTTGGAGAAAGTCCAGGTGATGCTTGAGAGTCTGTTAGACCACTTATTTGAGGTATAAAGGTAAAAAGAATCCTTGACTAACAAAAAAAAAATCATTATATCTCTCCTTACAGAAACTAAAGCAGAATGAAAGAAAGATTACCCTTGTAAAAGCAATGTAATGGCACATATTTAATCATGGACTGCTAACATGTCATCTTATGTAAATTATATATAGGACAATGAATGTGCAACAGATTTATATAAACTAAAAATAGCACTCAGATATCCTAGATTGGCCTGTGTAAAATCCAGCATTTTGCAACATAAAATTAAATATGAGAATAAATAGTTCAGACACATAAATCAAAATCTCAACAAAACAGCCAATTCTTTTTCAGTCCAGCTTGCTACAGCAATTTCTTTCTTCCCAGCAAGGCAATGTCTTGTAAGCTACAGTTATCTTAGTCCTCAACCAGCTCTTCTATGGGTTGGGAAAAACGCTTGGAAAAGAGAGCAGGGGCTGTCAGCAGAAATGCAGATTGATCTGAGTACTAGTGGTGTAATTCAGACAGGTCAGGAATGTCACTTTTGGAATCTGGAAAGTAGGGTATTCAAAAAAGATAAAAGAAAAGGTTCCTTGTCTATTTCCTGTTCATGTGTAGCTGTGTTTGGTCTTATTTGCAATGATATTTATGTTCAGGTAAGGGCATTAATCATAGACATCTGAAGATTGCAATGCTCTTATCTTGCTATGATGTCCAAAGTCACTGAAAGAAAACTGTGAATTTAATGTCTACCTATGAGATGTTTGTATATTTTGGAATAAATAGCTTTACTGTAAGAAGCATTCTCAAAATGCACATGGGTTTCCCCATGAAGCTCTTTCTGACAGCTCATTGATAAACAGTAAGAATTCCAGAACCTTTCAAATGCATTTGCTGTTCAAATTTCTTTTTTTAATTTCTTCAGTGACTGATTCTTGGTTAACAATAAGTTCATTATCATATAATGATCTATGAATAACAGCAGTTTCTAGTTTACTTTTTGTTGTTGCTAGTCAATTAGTTAGTGAGTTGAAATGCAATTATGCAAATCGGATTATACTTTTCTTGCATCCTGAATGGATACTTAATAATTAAGATTATGTACATGGTGATTTTTTTTCTTTTGATGGTTGATAAAATTCAAACTTTTGTCCTGAAAGCTCACCTTTTACAAATCTCCATGTAAAGATGGCTCCAAGTGTTGAATGTTCATAGAAAACATTATTGACTAACAGGCATATGAACCTTAACGTAGAACTTACTGCATAGAATAGAAGTAGTAATTAATCTATAGTTAAATCTGCACACACTGTACACTGGAAGTCTCAGAATTTGGCCATGTTATAAAGTGTGCATAGTGGTTGATGACAGGGTAGATAATGACACCTTGATAAAAAACCCATGTGATGTGATGGAGAAGGGGAGGCAATGTGGAGGGCACAGGGGACCTGAGCAGCAGCAGCAACTCTATTGAATGTGCAGCCTGAGAATAGTCTTCACACTAGAACGCACCAAAGTGTCATTCTAGGTACAGATGAGTCCCATGAGGTGGGAGACTGGGGCATACGGTAAAACATTAGGCCTGGGCCCCTGTCTGCTTATACTGTCCTGATGATAACATGCAGGCAGGACTGGAGCCCCTACCACTCAAGGTGTAACATGTATGCATCCTGCTTAAATGTCTCAGGACCATATTTATAAGCTGTGGTGCCGGCCTGCTTCTCAGGCCTTGTAAAGTTTTACTGGTCCCCATGATTTCTGCTGTAGGCCACTGTTACATCAAAAACTAAGACAAACAAACAAACAAACAAAATACACTGTGTACCAAATGTGGACATTCAGTACTTTATACTAAATTAAAAGTTTTTACTAAATAGTAGTTATATAACTAGTCATGCTTAGACTCCCACCTTTGTCAGGGGCCAGGTGTCACCAAGTAGCCTTCCATACCCTCTTCTGCATTGCCCAGCATCAATAATTGCTACCTACTATTAACTGCACTTTTAGAAAACAGTAGAATTTATATTAAGTGCATTTGTGCCACTAAAACTGAAAAAAACCCTATCCTCAGATGTACAGTATCACTGACTTGGTTTATTCTGTGCTTTTGCAATTTATTTGGTTTGTGAAATGGCTTTTCCTCCAAGTTGATGAAAGCCTAGGGCAGCCCATTTTCCTTCCTTTTGCTTCTGTGAGGACACATTTTTGTACCAAGAAGCCTTCTTCCCAGAAAGTCATAATTGCTGCAACCAGTTCCTTTTTATTATGCGGCATTTCCCCTCCATGAATATATCGCTTCAATGAATTCACGAACCAGCTCTGTCTGGTTCAAATCCATGAACCTACACTTATGATAAGATAATGAATGCACACTCATCAAGCAGAACCACATTGAAAATGCTGTGGGCAAATGTATAGTACAATAAATTTTGTTAAATGAAGATGATGCATTTTTAGAGGCATCTCGCTTCTCAGAGATGTTTGTTCACTCATCCGGCCTCACTACGCACCACAGAAGGAGGCTTTTGGTCACTGTGTGTTCAGGGAGATAAAGTAAAGCAGCAAATGTAAATAAAGGAAGCATCAATGAATATATATATATATTGGCGTAGTATTTAATTAGTGATTATTGGGAAAGGGCACAGCAACATACAAAACTGATTTGAACTGTTTCGTATGTTATCATAAAAATTTAATCAGTAAGCCATATAATGCCAGCCTAAAATACAGATGGTTTTAAAACAGCAACACAAAACATTGGTTTTATACATGTAGTAAAGGAGCATATCTGCAGGTTTTAATGTCTTAATCCACATAAGCCCAAAGGCTTTATTTCCCTGTTAATAAAAAAATAGGAAAAAAGTAGAACTCCCTACCCCTCCTTAGACCAGTGGATGAAAAGTCCTTTATGTACAAAAGTTGCCATACCATTATCACTAATACTGAACAGCAATGAGAAGTCCAAGCACCTTTATTAAAGGTGTAGTGCTTCATATGTAGGGTAGCTTTAAACTGGATTTAAGGAAAGAAATTTTTTATGATGAGGATGGTGACGATGGTGAGCCTTGAACAGGCTGCCCTGTTCCACCACATAGAAATGGTGGATGCCCCATCATTGGAAGTCAGGTTGGATGGGGCTGTCAGCAACCCAGCTCATGTTCCAGCCCATGTCCAAGATGTAGGTCCAGATCATCTTTAATGACCCCTTCTGGCTCAAACCATTTGATGATTCTATGTGATTATTACCTTAGGGAACATCAAGGTTTGGAAAGGGTTAGGTGGGAGAAAGAGATTGTCTCATACAGGCTTTCAGAGTCAACTTCAGCTCTAGTTCCATCACTCAGTATGCTATCAGATATGCAGACTCAGGATATGGACATAATGACTTTAAAAAGGGATGTTGAGATCAAAAAAGGCTGAATGTCCACCATTTATCTTTCTGAAAACTTAAAGACAGCTCAAAAAATGTGTCTTCCTCAGTAGATACGCAAGATATTTAGCATCTCTAGGATCCAGTGAAAAACAAATCACTTGACATTTCTCAACTGCTTGGCATAGCTTTTATCCATGGGTCCTATTCCAAAATGCTATTAAGGCTTCCATAACATATGAGTGTTACAATCCAAGATAAATGATGGACATTTGCCATGCAATTTATAAAGCATAAAATTTGCTCTATGATCTACCATGCCTGGAAATGTTTGTAGCCAGGGTCACCAGATCTCTCAGAAAGACAGTGCTCTGCTTTTTCTCTAACTGAAGATTTGTCCTGAGCAAGAGTGTCAGCAAATTGCAGGCACTATGATATATTGTCTAACAGAGGAGAATTTATTTGGGGGCAAACAATAAACTGAGTTCAAAACTTCATTGTGCTGCACAAATCAGATCTGTTATGTAAGGATATCTCAACAGGAACAAGCCCAAACCAGTTACTAAACCAATTATACATACAGAAAATCTCCTTGTTTTTTTTAAATCTTATTGTTGCTAATGAACAAAAATTGCTTGTTCATATTTATAACGTAGAGAGAATGTTAAATCTACAAATTGAGACAATATAGAGCAATTGCATGTATAATTTTAAATTCTATTTTATAAATCTGATCTGCTGTAGATCTCTCTTTTTTTTTTTTTTTTTTTAATGTTTTTCCTTATGTGTCAATCTATGTCTTTTCTTTCAGGTTTCTTCTAACATTTTCTGCCACAGAGCTATCTCACTCACTTAACATTCTAGAGAAATATGAAAGATTCCTTCAGGCAGCTTGGTCAAATTAATAATCTTTTTGAAGGATCACAGGGTCATCTAATGCCAGAGTCACAAGTGCCTGTACATACATAAAATACAGAATACTGAAAGCGTTTTGCAGGTGCTGGGATCCATCAATGCTGGGGACTTTTGAAACATCACCTCCACAGATTGAAGGAGCAGGCAATTCCTGAATGTTGGAAATCAAGCAGGTGAGGCAGAAGGCCGGCTTGGCTGAGTAGGGATCTTCTCTTGGACATAGGGAAAAAAAAAAGGAGTATGCTGAATGGAAGCAAGGTCAAGTGACATGGGAAGAATACAGATGTGCTTCTTGCCACTCTAGGGAGAAAATTTGAGCAGCCACAGCTCAGCTGGAGTTGAGGCAGGACAGAAATGTGGGGTATAATAAAAAGAGGCTTTTTCAAATAAATTAATGGCAATAGGTAATATGGAAATATCATCAGCTTGAATGAGGCTGCTCACCTCATAAACAGAGACAGAGGCAAGGCAGAGGTGTTTCACACTTTCTTTGCTTCTGTCTTCAACATGGATGACAGACCAAGGGGGTCTCAGTGCCCTGAGCTGGAGCACCATGACTGCGAGAACGATCAACTCCCAGTCAGACCTGAGATGGTGTGGGACCTGCTGCTCCAGCTGGATCCCTGTAAATCTATGGGACCACATGGGATTCATCCCAGAATCCTCAAGGAGCTGGCTCATGTCATTGCAAAACCTCTCTTGATGATTTTTGAGCTGTCTTGGGAATCCAGAGAGGTTCCAGCTGACTGAAAGCTGGTGAACATTGTCCAGATTTTCAAGGGCAAGAAGGAGAATCATGGAAATTATGGGCCTGTAAGTCTCACTTCAGTGCTTGGCAAAGTTATGGAGAAGATTATTTTGGGAATTGTTGAAAAGCACCTGAAAAACAATGCAGTCACTGGTCAAGCCAGCACAGCTTTGTAAAAGTCCTGCTTCACAAACCTGATTTCCTTTTATGACAAGGTAACCCACCTGGTTGATCAAGGAAAGTCAGTTTATGTAATCTTGGATTTCAGTAAAGTTTTCGATACTGTGTCTCAGGATCCTTCTGGACAAAATGTCCAGACATTATGGTGTGGGCAAGCAACTGGCTCACAGATTGAGCACAGAGGGGCAACATCAGACTGGTGACCTGTCATTAGTGGGGTTCCACAGGGTTCCATCTTAGGTCCTGTGTTCTTCAGCATCTTCATAAATGATTTGGATGAAGGACTGGAAGGAATACTGAGCAAATTTGTAGATGACACAAAACTGGGAGGAGCTGTTGACTCCTTCAAAGGAAGAGAGGCCCTGCACAGAGACCTGGACAAACTAGAGGACTGGGAAATTACCGATCATATAAAGCTCAACTAGGAGAAGTGTCGGATTCTGCACCTGGGATGGGCCAACCCCAGATGTACATACAGACTGGGGAATGAGATGCTGGAAAGCAGTGCTATGGAAAGGGACCTGAGCATCCTGGTTGATGGCAAGTTGAATTGAGTCAGCAGTGCCCTGGCAGCCAGGAGGGCCAACCTTGTCCTGGGGGGCATCAGGCAAAGCATCGCCAGCCGGGTGAAGGAGGGGATTGTCCCACTCTGCTCTGAACTACTGTGGCCTCTTGAATTTTGGCACCACACGGTTTTGGGCACCACAATATAGGAAAGATATTAAGCTATCAGAGATTGTCTGAAGAAGAGGAATGAAGATGGTGAAGGGCCTTGAGGGGAGGCTGTATGAGGAGGGGCTGAGGTCACTTGTTCTGTTCATCCTGGAGAAGAGGAGAATGAGGGGAGACCTCATTGCAGTTACAACTTCCTCACGAGGGGTTGTGGAGGGGCAGGCACTGATGTCATCTCTGTAGTGACCAGTGACAGGACCCAAGGGAATGTCCTGAAGTTGTGTCAGGGGAGGTTTAGGTTGGATATTAGAAAAAAGGTCTTCCCCCAAAAGGTGGTTGGGTGCTGGAATAGGCTCCCCAGGGAAGTGGTCACAGCACCAAGCCTGACAGAGTTCAAGAAACGTTTGGATGATACTCTAAGGCACATGGTGTGACTCTTGAGGATGGTTCTGTGCAGGGCTAGGAGTTGTATTTGATGATCCTTGTGGGTCCCTTTCAACTCAGCATATTCTGTGATTCTGCATTCAAAAAATGTTCCAGTAACATCAAGAGCATATTTTAATTGTTCACTTTAGTAAAATTCCTATAGTTCAACCACATTGAAGAGGTCTTTGATGAACCTACATCTGAATATATTAAATATTATCATTGGTTCTATGAGAATAAAATGATAGCCTGTTAGGCTCAAAGTACAATACAGACATGCATTTACATCAACTTAAGGTTGTTAAAAACCATATTCTACAAAGCTGATACATTCCAACATGTTCCTATCTGAATTCCCATAGGTATCTTATCAGCCATTCATGCTTGTAGTCAGTCATAATATTCCACTTATGCTTACAAACCCTTTTTTTCTCTGCCTGATACATTTCTTCTCCCTTGAATTCATCACAGAAAGGTCCCCAGTCTCTCTAATGGATTTTCACTTAAGGACAATAGGCAGCACCTAAAGACAGTAAAATGGAGTTAATACTCTTTACTTCTTTCAAGTTCCAGACAGCACAATTAGGTTGATGTAGAAAGGACACAGTATTTGGATTACAGGTCATTCAAAGAAAATGTGTCTTCTGCCTAAGGTCATCACCTCTGACTCCTTTCCTATGTAGCTTGTTATTCAACAGCATAGAACAAAACAGACAATGAATTACAACACTGAGTCCCAAGAGCTATTTTACATGTAGGAGAATATTTCAATGGTTGTATTCATACATCATTCCGAGTGGGAGTGACACCTGTAACTATAGGGGTGGGACTTATGAATTTTGCTTTATTGTGTTCAGTCTTCACAAACCTAAGCAGTGAAAAAGTCAGACCCTTGCTCTGAAAAAAATGTGATTACAGGTAACTTCGGAAATAGTGGTTGTGATTCACTGAGAGTGAACTTCTCGTGTTCGATACTAAGTGTATATTGAATCATGTGAGCACACAGGAGCAGATGTAACAGATGAATTAAAAAAAAAAATCATGACTGATAACAGCATATAGCATTAATAACACAGTACCATTCTTTTCATATCATTTTCTCCCTCTGTAATGAGTAACCAAAGCCAGTTTATAAACAGAGAGTGTAAATAACAGGTAGTTTCATCATGAAGACCCTCTAGCTCTACATTTTCTAATGCTTTCTGCTACCAGGAAAAAGGGTTACATAGCTTTAGGTAAAAATGATGAACACCATTTCCAAAGAAAAAGCTCTGGAAAATTGTTTCTATTTTAATCAAACCCACTATAAATTCAGGTTTTGTAATAATACAAAGTTGTAAGTAAACTTGAATTACCAGACCAATGACTTTGAACACTTAAAATTTTTACTCAGGTTGGTTTAAATAACAAACAGCCATCATTATGCCAGCAAAGAACACAGAAGAGACAACATGATCAGCAAATCATTTCCTCACTACTGTGTCAACAGCTTTCTCCGCTTACTTGATGCCAGTTGTCAGGTCAATTGTTCTTCACTTGTATTAATCAAGAGCAGAGAATGTAATGAGCTACCAAGAACATATTTAGGAGTTTAGCTAACAGTCAGGCTAGAATTATCCAGGGTTTTATGGATGATGCTGCAATCTAAAATGTGAAGTATGAAACAACAGAAATATGAAGCAACAATTGCAGGAAAAGTGGGTTTTGGTTCTAAGAACAACTATGCTCTGTGCCAAGTGTTTCTGGAATTGCAGAGAACATCATAACTAAATATCTATTCACCTACCTAGACGTTCTGTGATTGCTTGAGACTGTTTGCTGTAATAGCCAATACAGCTCTTAGGAACACCTTTTTGGCAAGGCGGGTAATGACATTAATAGCTTTGAAAGAAAACACTGATCATTACAGCTCTTGCTATGCTCCTCACATGTCATTCCTTGTGAGTTCATTTAATGATCAGCAAACATGAAGTGCCTGTGAAAATTGTAATTCCTCATTCATTCAAATACTGCCTGAGCTAACTCCAATTCAGCCTCAGCAGAGAAAATTTCTACTGCCTTATTCCTTCATCGTGTGCTGCCATTGACTTTGATGTAAACAAAGCTGAGTCCAGTGTTTTGCAGCCTTGACAGTATGTTTATTCCTGTG